>NC_045637.1:47810248-47812748 GCF_009829145.1 Chiroxiphia lanceolata | reverse complement strand
CTGGAAATGACTGACTTTCCATTACTGTTATTTTCTAATTGCATTCAAACACAATGTCTTGTACAGTGCCAGACAGCCATGCAAAAAGTTTTGTGCTTTTTTTTAATTCCTTTTTGCTTTTAAGAAAAACAAGATTTCCATTGTTGCAAATTAATTAAAAATAAACAGCTAAAATCCCCTGTAAATCAATTACTACCACAGTTAATGAAAAGTTGGTTGGTGTAAACTACTCTTGGCTTCGCACACAAGAATAAGAGTAATACAAGAAGTAACAATGTTGTGGCTTGAACACTAAGGGCCACTCTCATTTTAGAAAAACTCAAATCCTTAAACAAGTGCAATTCTGCACAGTGGTAGGACTTTCTGGGAGCAGCTCCACTCTGCTTCCATGCTGAGCATCAGCAGACTTTCGGAGCTGTGAAAACTCATCTATTTTATTCTTATTCCTCTCCCTGCCTGTCCCTACCCTGCGTAACCAATTGAAATAAAGAGTCCCATTAAAACAAACAAAGAAAATGAAACAAACTACAAACAAACCAATCCTCCAGTCCTCCCCAAAAACAACCCAAAACAACAAAAACCCACACAAAACCCCACAGTCTTTACAGCATGCATGAAATGTACTTCTGAACCCAAGAACTAAGGACAGGAGTAGTGACAGGATTTATAGGGGTGCAATGTTCCATTGGTTTTGTCATTGTTGTGTCCACAATTAAGTAGCTTTTTTGTTATATATTTATTTTACAGAGATTTTCTAAAGAACAAAATCAGTTTTGATATTCATCCAAAGTCTTGATTGTAAGACTGGTCATACTATTCATAAACCCTCAGGCTTCTCCCTTGGAATTTCAAGGAATTAATTTTTCACTAAACACCTGCTAAAAGGCTATGCTGTTGCACTTGGGCATACAATTTAATCTTTTTGTGCTGTCTCCCAGCACTTTCATTGCTGTCTATGGGTTTCACAGGCAGGGAAAATCTGAGCCCAGAACTAAAGAGATGAGGACAAAAAGTAATACACAGTCAGATTAAAAAAAAAGGAGTATTTTAAACATGCCCTCTTCCATAAGATGCAGAGTTTCTCCATTCAGAGTTTCTGACAGGTAGACAGAGAGGAGTGTTTATTAAAAATATTGCAGCACATGTGTGAGCTGGGATATAGCGGTGTATAGCAGTGTGAAGAGAGGAATCACTACATGCAAATGTATATTACATGCTGAACTACACTGCTGTATATAGTATTAACTTGTACTGCTTTACTCACCTCATACAACAGAATCCAAATTAGGTCCCATTATTACATTGAAGGCTCACACTCAATAGCAGTTAAGCTTCTTTGAATGGATTCCCTATTGTATAAAAAGTATGCCAGTCTTTGACTGCCAAAATCAATTAGTCACATTCATTATGCCTCTATTTATTAATGCTGTACACTTTATAATGCATTTGCTGCTGAACAAAGAAAGTTATAAAATATCAAATATGTGTTATGATTGTAATTATAGCAAAAGAAGTAATGATCTCTTTTAGTCGCTAACTGGTTACAAAGCTCCTGTAAAGATTACATTAGTGGTGACAGATTTATGATCCTTTCCAAGATGTAATCCTTTCTAGCTCACATTTTTCAACAGAAGAACTATGTGATTGGTTACAGGTTATTGGCTTCAATAGTTATATTCAGCAGAGATTATTGTGCTTCTGCCTCCAATAATCCAAACACACAATGTAATCTTAACAGATGCAATTTTAATCTGTATTGCACTGTTATAATAAATTGGGGCACCATAAGGCTTTTTACCAATATAGGGTTCAGTGTTAATTCAATGATGTTAAGAATGACCGACTAGTATTAAAATCCAGCAAATAATTAAACCTAACGTGAAAATAAAGGAAGAACAGCACTGGCATTCTTGCAACAGTAGGTTTTGATGGCATTTACTATCAAGCTGTTACACCTTAATGTACAAAAAAAATTAATTCTAGCCATCAATATCATACAGCTAACAATTTTCTGAATACTACACAGTAGCAATTGAAACCTACATTATGTTTTATCTTCCTCTCATAGACGCTGCTGCACTGTACTGTTTAAAAAAAAAGAGAGATATTAAAAAAAAATCTTATTAATATGCAGCAGCAAGAGGATGCTGACATATATGGAAAAATGAAAGGCCAGGTGAAAAACTTATAAAGGCTCCATATTTCTACCACAAACAGAGTATGTACAAATTGAACTACGTTTCCTAACCTTGGCTCCCATAGCATAGCTTGTGGCGGTACCCCAGTACTCCCTCGTTTTCCAAAAATGTGTCCAACTCCCTCTGCTTGTTTCCACTGCTGACTTTGGCAAGGGAGGAAATTCCACCCACCCTTACTTATAAAAAATATTCTCTCCTAAACTGTTTGTCTGCTGTAGTCCAGTCGCAGCCTCAGTCGTGAACCCTTTGTTTTCAAATTACTTGCTACTTCAAAAAGCTGACTGGCATCAAACCGATTTCCT
>NC_045637.1:47722748-47805248 GCF_009829145.1 Chiroxiphia lanceolata | reverse complement strand
ACTTTTTGCACTGCAGCGTATCATCTGCAATAAAAATTCAAATCAGTCAAACATCTCCAGCAGAAAGAATACTTATAAAACATGGATGCATCACCATAATTTTGGGCTTGCTATCAGCACCAGCAAAGAGTTGGCAGTGACATCATATATACACCCAGATGGCACTTTCATTTTACTGGCTACACTGTTCCTCATGGATTTGAAAAGGAAACCCTCCCAGGCCATGTCGCTGCAGTTTAGAACCTGTTTTCATTTGTGGTCTCTGCTACAAAGAAATGTACAAAAATGGAGAAAAATGGAAAAATAGAGCAACACCTAGACAGTCTTCCTAACTTCACACACTCACTATCTACCTCACCATTTTAATTTGACATGGTTACTAAAGTTGGTGTTTACAGAAATAAACAACAGTATTTTAAAGCTGTTAGTGTATATTACAGTATACCATTCTGCAAAATCCAGACTGTAGGGTCTTCAGAATGGGAACCTTGTCTTTATGTCCGAAGGGGCGCATCTGTAATTTCACTCAGTGAAAGAATAAACAAACATTATACTCCTTTACATCCCCTTGTTACCTTCAAACCTGACTTTTTGAAATAAGGATTGCAAATGAACAGTCTTTTCATTCATCCATTCTCTCCTGCCTTCCACAGCTCCAGCATTAACTTCATTTTTCTTATCACCAATTTTGGAATAAACATGTGCTGCATCCATACAGCTTTTGCACACCTCCAGTGTTTCCAGTGGCTTTGGAAAGAGGTGAGTTGCATACTCACACTGTTTGCTGGCTTCATTTCTCCATTCTACCCTCTCACATTGTCTTCTTCTTTCATGTAATTTTGAACCACTTTTTCACATTTCTCACTAATCCCTAATACCAGCCTCTCCCATCCACCCCATGAATGTGCTTTAGAAGGCTGCAGTTCACTGCTGCACAAGTATGTGAAGAAGTCCTCAAGATAACCACATCAACCGAAATAGCTAACGTAGCAAGCCAAGCTAATTAAAACACAGTGAATTAGAATATAGCTACACAAGTAAAAGATATGCAGAAAAAAAAACAGAGCTGCCCACTAATATAGCTAAAAGAGCACCAGAGTCTTGCTACTTAATTACAGAGGCTACTGGCAAGCAGGTTTTAGCTACAACAGATGACTCCCGTTTAGCATCCAAATTCTATGCAGACTATTATAAATCAGACTTTATTCGTTATGATGAGCTGCTATGAATTACTTCAGAATCTACAGTTAGTGTTAAGCAATATTTGTTTAAAAATGTTTGAGGGAAATCTTGTTAAAAATTCTGAGTGGTATTGGAATTTTGAGCATACGAGCTTGCCATTCTAAACCATTTGATTAAATTTAACCATAGGAAGCTCTTCCAAGACCTAATGAAGCAGCAATTACATCTGAAGAGGGAGCCAAGCCAAGAATTCTACCATTCCAATAGCTCTCCTTTGAACATCATGCTACAATATCTAATCTTCTCAGTTTTGAGTTTACACATACAATAAATCTCTGAGCTTTTGGAGTCGTATAAAATAAATCATATAGACCAACATATTGTTTTGTTGGGTTTTTTTTAATATAAAGAGCCTATTGTTTAAAAAATTGAGATAGTTTTAAGATTTTTTATATTACAAAAAAAAAAAAAAGCCTTGTCCATGAAACAGGATCCAGATGAATTCAAAAATTTTGCAAGTATTTTTGGGATCTGGCTGAAAAGCAGAGGTTGCCTCCATGCTTACTCCCCATTTTTCACAGTACTTTAATAGGAATTTTGACAAACAGTTATAAAATTGAAAAAAAAATTGAAATAAGCATAGAGTGAATGTTAACATTAAAAAAAAATAAATGCTGGCCCTAGTTCTAAATTCATTTGCTTTGTCATAAGTCTTTGCTCACACTTCGTCATAACCACCATCTTATTAGCTCACTGTGTCGGTGTAAGCAGGATAAGGAACAATCACAGTACTTTCCCTTTTGATTAAATGGAGGAACTGTGAAAACTGGAAAATGGTTTCATTTTTCATGTCATCAGCAAATGCAGATTATTTGGTCTTTTCAGTAACATTATTATGTTGCATAAAGATGATCCATTTTGTGATTTAAGATGTAGCTAGAGCAATCCAAGTACAGCCAAATTGATGGAGGCAATCTTGCTCTATTTCCAGTTTCCCAACATTTCCTTATTACATGTAATAGAACATTTTAGCATAATAACGCAGAATCCTTGAGATACAGAAGATGAAGAAATAATGTTGAAAAGTAATTCCTCACATCTGGCTTTCACCACATCAAGCGCAAATGGTGAACTTAAACATGAAAATACAATTTGCTCCTTTGAAAGTCTACATCCTTATCTCTTGCAAAGAACATACATTTATTTCCAGCGCCTCAAGGTAAAGACTAAGGCATCTATCACAAGAATAGTAAGTATCAGAAGGATTTGGAAGCAATCTTTTCATAATGTTTCTTCGGAAGGGAAGAAACAGGGTTACTCAAAATTCATAGCGATTATTAAGTTTACGTTCACACAGCAGATATGGTACTATATTATTTCCCATCAACAGTGTTCTCACCTGCTGAGAATCTCTCCTTGGTTCAAGACAGCCATTCATTACAAGGCATTAGCACTCTGCTGCACAAACCAAAGTTATGCCCCATCGGTGAACTGGGCAAGCCCGTAATACGCACACTCAGCGCATGAGGAGTGTGTTTACCTATTTTCTGAGCCCTTCATTTTGGTGATTTAATAGGCAAGCAATTTCTTACTTCAGCAGATTCTTTCTATATTATCAACTCAGGTATTTCTGGACAAATGTGTGGGTGTTGAAAAGACTCGCAAGGCTCCCCAAAGCTTTGCTGTATCAGTGGAGTATGCACTGACAGCAGGGACTCTTTATGACAAGAAAAGCTGATCAGCTGCAAGCTTTTCTCTTGATGAATCTAACTCTTCACCAGGTCTAAACTAAGCCTGTGGGTTTTGTGGTTTTTTTCTTCTTAGCCTTCTTTGTGGCCTGCAGAAAGTTATGAAATAGATTTTTCTAGTCCTCCTGGTAGCAAGGCCAGGTTCTCATCCTGACCTCAGAAACAAAGCACTCTGCAAAAGCCAGTCTTCTCTGCCTAACATAAAGCAAACTACAACATGCAACATAAGGCAATATTAAAAGTGAGAAATTACAAGCATTGTATCAGCATTGGGAAGAAAAAATAATAAACCCCAGCCATATTAAAAATTCCAGCAACAACAGCACTGAACAACACAATTTTGGCACTGCTACAGTCTCCATTACCAAGGGTGGAAGCAGATATTCATCTGCAAAGAGTGCTTAGTTGGAAAGTAGATTTCAGTTCCAAGTCAACAAAAAAGAAATTCTTTATTGCAGGGGATTGTTTATTTTTAGATATTTCAGCCATCTTATTCTGTAACCATTCTACTACCTTTTGGGTAGTGTAACGTACAGGCACATATAGACTCTCACAACGAGACGTACTAATGAAAATACAAAATAAACTGTGCAGGACTAAATCTCCTCTCAACAATATTAATGTAAATCAGTTCAATCAGCTGGGGGACATTGGTGTGAAACTTGAGTGAGGAAAGAATTGGGCTCTGATGCTTTGAACAAACCGCTCAAGTATATTTTAGAAATGTGAAGGCTGTTAAACTGTGGGTTTAGGAGCTTGGAAGACAAGAGGTGTAAAAATTATAAATCTTATTTTCATGGTGAAATAGTATTAAGGAATCAAAATATAATCCCAGAATACATAAATACTGAAGTGGAAGTTGCTACCAAAAGCATCAAGAGTTTAACACAAGTAAGAAACCAGATTCTTATCGAAGACCACACGATTGGAATGACCAGTTCCCATTATCATGAGTGACAGTGGTGTTTGTGCAAATCTCATGTATGGTGATGGAATATGAACTCTGAAGTCTCTGTGACCTTGATGTGTAATATTTATGTCTACACCTTTAGCCTCTGCACATAATCAGATGCAATCTTTTAGCTTTATGCAGTTCACCAGGCATTCAATTAGAAAAAGCAAAAATTTTTTTTTGGAGGGGGAAGAATGCTAAGCTACTTAGGCAGAAGGTAGTGAATCAAAAATTGCAAAACTTGAGCTTTCAAAAATAGCCTAAGTGACCTCCTACAATACTCTGACCACTCCATCACAAGCAGGAGGCAACCCCTGTGAAGAGCAAATTCTGGCAAAGTTCTCTCTTCACAGATGATGCACAGCTTAAGCTATAATGAGTTTTTGGGTTACAAATGCTGAACGCATTAATATTCCTTGATGATAATTATCACAGTATAAGCACCTTTCCCAATGTGAGTAGCATAAAGCAACTGAAGCAGCATTTTTACTACATTTGAAACAAGCTGGAAAATGGGATTTTCTACTCTCGTAACCTGAGGTCAACATACATCAAGCTATGCATATTAAGTATGTCTACCCTATATAACTATATAGGCCTTTCCATATATTCACACACATGCATGCAATTAACACCCTAATTTTTTGAATACTTAAACAAATATGCCATGCACATGAACATGATTCCTCAAGAAAAATATATCCAACATTTACAGCAGACTCAAATAATTTTCAAACAGGCTACACTGGTATTTCTTCCAAAGTGAGTAATTTTTCTGCAATAGTAAAAACAAACAAAGGAACTGGTGATACAAATTGAAAATTAAAAAAAAATACTTATATTCATCCAAACAGAAAATAAAATTTACAGAAAAACACTGCTTTTCACCTTCGGGGTAAAACTAACCACTGTGTGCCGTACTAAATATGTCTTACACACACCAACAGTAGCCTTTATTTTTTATAGGAACATGCAAAAATACAGTTCTTCAGTGGGCCCAAGTTCTTGCACACAGCTCACAGACTAAGTAATAAACAGAAGGACTGGAGATATCCCCAAGAAACAGAGGAGCATGAGGCTCAAGCCAGGCAGCTGAGCACCTGCAAAGCTGTCCCTTACCCGTCACTGCAGCCGGGAGAACTGCTGTGCTGCCTCTGCATGGGGCAGGAGCACATACAAACCGGCAGCAGCAGCAAACCTGCTGACTTAATAGCCAGACAGGCTCACTCAACCTTTGTAGCTTACTCTTATATATGAACAGGGGCAAAAATCTGTGAGTTATTCCAAGAAACAGATGAATACCACCGCAACATGTATGGAACTCAAATACCTTCTGAAGACAACAAGAGATTTGCTTCCTTAAACAGTATAAATAAGCTTGGCTGTACTTTAAGTGCAAGACATTTAATTATTATACAAGTACTTACTGAGGATTAATTAGCATACAACAAGGATCTGAAACATGCAGACGTTTGTCAAAGAAGACAGGGTTTCTAATGATTTATTATTGTTTGATTAACAACATCACGCAGCAGCTATGTTATTAAATCTCTATTTTGCATACTACAGAACCTAAAAGTGTTACCTAGCGGTGTACTAAGTGTTGCCCTCAGAAGAGGGCAACAACAAGATCTTTGCTTTTCTCTCACCCCAACCCAGAAAATGTTCGTTGTTAAAAACGATGTGCTGGTAAGGAGCCTTTAAGATACCACACTGTGAGTCTCAGGGTTTTTACTGAAAGTTATAAGGATGTTTTATTGCATGCAAATAAACTTAGTGCGGCTTTCATCTAACAAAATGGGAGTCAGTTTTAACTTTTAATCTGAAAAATGGGAATCAATTCTGATGTTCTGTTGGTGTGAAATCTGCTGAATGTGTTTATGCCATGTTGTCCTGCACTTCCTTTACGAAATATGCCATGTTACAACCATTTTGAGAACTAAAGCATAATTTTTACTTACGTGCTGTAAAATGTCTCAAAAGCCCATTTGAATATATGGCAGGGTTTTGAGGGAACCTTTGCTAAATATTTAACAGCACTACTGGCTTATTAAATAGTGAAAGCCGTGAAAGGATGATATAAAACACATGACTTTTTTTCTCTTAACATTGGTGCTCACTTTCAACACTGTACAAGCTCATTCATCAGATGAACTGATGCACTGTAAGAAGTACTCCTTATCAGAGAAATGTAGCAATGGCATCTTGCTATTATACAAATGATTAAATCCCTCCTTGGTTAATTGCATAAGATCTGTTCCTCTGCCATTAAATCTCCTCTCCATCCTCCCCACTAAAGCTTCTGAATAGATCACATCTGAAAATTAAAAATGATGTAGTGAAATCAGGATGGCACAAGATATATTGCTTACATGAAAGGCAAACCTAGGGGAAAAAAAGAGTCAGGTAGAGAACATGCAGCTTTGGTTTATCAGACATAGAAATTGCATGGCTGACCATTTTGTAGGTAGAAAATTGAATATGTTTCTCTGCACATTACAATGCATTTGATAACTACATAATACAGTGACAGCCATGTTAAAAATACAGATGTAAGACTGAAAATAGTCTATAAACACTCCCATCAAAACAAAATTGAAGTAACTTAGTTCACAACAACACACGTGTTTCAGCAAGAATCACTGAAAAAATACTAAAATCCACAATGAAATATATTATTATAAACTAACAAAAAACCCCAATTCTTGGCATGGAATTGCCTGCAGAGTGTGCATTTATTCTGTAAACACTGTAACAATGATTATCCGTCCTTCCAGCTCTCGGTGGAGACTCCTGCTTTTGAAAATGTCTTGTGGTGACTTACTAAATTCAGGCTATTTCAATTAGTATTACTGCACATTAAAAATTAATTGTATTATAGACTGAAATAAGGTTTAAATTTCAATTCTACAGTGTGTGTGCTAGAAATGACAGCTAAAAATCAATGCTCTCTGGCCCATAATCGGAAGTTTGTATGACCAAGTAGGGTGGAACTGGTGTCAGTTTTAAAAGAATTGATAGTTCAATTCAAGGTGTATCAGCTCTAATTTCTGATTTGAATGGGAATGCTACAGGGCCACCATATTAAGTTAAAGAAGAAACTGGGGGGAAAAAAAACTGCCTCGCAATGAAAAAAAATGTGCCGTCTTCATAAATATGGAAAAAATCCAAATTACAGCTCAAAATTTGAGTTTGGTATCACTGAGGGGAAAAAAGATGTTTTAATGGGATGATGACTTCATTACAGAAGACTTACATTTTTTTTCTGCATTTAGAACATGTTGTTAAAATACCACCCGGAATGGCAATTTAGGCTCCAATCTTACAAATACTTGAGAACATATACAGACTTATTTCCGCATAAAAGGAAGCTTGTGACATCTATTCACGTGAATGAAATCGTATGCGTAACTACAAGTTTTCAGGATCAGACCTTTTCATTACAATTCTGGACGTCCGGTGCTGCCATGCAAGCCCATTTATAACTTACGCTGACAGACACAGACAGGGGTACACAATGGAGCCTGTGAACCCTGTGACACTCACGCTTTGGGACACTTTTCTTGGTTCAAACAGTCTTGGCAAGGACAGGACCAAGGAATGTGGCCCCTAGAGCCACAGACCAACACATTTGGGAGCCCTGATACTGTGCAAGTCACGCAATGAGCTGTACTTTCTATGTCCACCCCTTAGCAGAGGACCAGGAGGGACGTTGAATCCCCAAGCTTCAGTGGGAGGGGTGACAGAAATGTTGCTACCAAATGTATCAAAAGTGATCGGGCATCAGGCGACAGAGATGAGGGTATATGGGAATGGACAATGGTTCTTTATACCTCCAGTAAGTATGTCTGCTATGGTCTTCTGAGCTGCCCCCTTTGTTGTAGAACACAGGACAATTTCTTTGTCTCCATACACACAAAATAAATCATTATCCTATACTTTATCATCTGACAAATCAGTTAAAACTTGCCTGCATGGATGAAGGCTGCTTCTTCTACAATTACGGCAGAAATCTGCACTCTTACCTTGCTGAAGCTGATGTTCAGACATTGCCACTGTAGATTGGAATGATTTTTGAAAAGAAAATGTCTTTATTAAAATATTTGTATCTTCACAATAATAATAATTTTTCTTTCTTGGGTGAAATTGGATTTTGCAGAAGGTTCCTAGAGATCATGGATGATAAATTGACACCACTGCTATAATTCTTCCTTTGAATGTGAACACAGTGCCAAAAGGAAAGGAAACAGCTCAAGCAAAATCATTCTTACACTCTTCTGGGTTGTAAAATGTATGGGGAATAGCAAGAAGGTAAAAAGCATGTTCCACTTGTTATAAATCTAGTATTGCTCCTGTCTGAAAATGGTTAGCAAGAAATGTCTGTCACTTCTATCAGCAACAAATACTTTTTTTAAGAGCAAATGATGAAGAACACTGCAAGTCTAGTGAACAGACCAAGCTGGTATCACTAAAGTATTGCAAAGCCACCCAGGATACCAGAGCCTGGAATTGAACAGTCATCGGTGTGTACCTAAGAGCCAAGTTGATGTCCAAAATGTTTTTAAAGATCCCCTGTGCTGCATGGATGTCCAAAAGCAAGTTTGGTATCAGGAGAGTAAAGAAGATGGGTTGTAATAACAACAATAAAAAAATAATCTGGTGCAAATAGACCCCACGGTGTAGTAGTCTTCCCTGTGCAACAATCACCCTTCACTTCAATTTAGTGATGTTGCCTCATTACAATACAGCATACAAAGGGGGCAATATTAAGGCACACTATTTAAAGCTACAAGATCTGTGGTGCCAGATATAGCTGGTATGGAATCACTACTATAGATTAAAAATTAGGTAATTTCAGCAGAGAATACTGAAAAATTAAAACTCTCCCAAAGGTGCACAAGTGTGTTATTTTTACAAAACTTAGCTGAACGCCACAATAAGCGATTGACGCTAAAGACTGACAACACATTTTGTAGTGTGGACCCACAAACTTGTTACAAAAGCACAGCAATAATTGGTTGCAAGTTAATGACAGCCAAGAAAGATGAAAGAATTCAACTGGTTTAGGTAAGGGGGAAAAAAATGTTTTCATATGACAGCAGAATATAAAGAAATTGAGAAAGAGATTTGTGCAGGGTACAGGACCTGCAGTGTAGAGGAAGCAACTTGCAGAATTGCACTGATGAAGGACAAATTCTGAAGAGGAATAAGCCAGTGTTATTGACTCAAGGAAGCCATCACAATTTCTGTTAACTCTTTTTTCTGTTAACTCTCTTTCTGTTATCTGGTTCTGACTGGGGAAGAAATAAAGGATGATTTCTGTTGTGTGGAGCAGGTGATGTCAAGAATAGAAATCAGCTGGACAGCATCTGTGAGGAGTGATGATACAGTAAAGGAGGAACAATATTTTTTTAAAATTGCACTCTGAAATGGATAGGAAATATGAACCAAATTTGGGAGCTCTAAGGCAAGCAGCAGAATTCCCCATTAGCCAAGAGATAATAAAAAACACAAATGATTTAATAGCTTGATATTTACAGCATTACAGTACTTTTCCTTCTGAATGCACATTAACTAATCTGTCTTGAAAAATCTCTGTGGCTAAGTACTGTCTCCATTTCACATATCAATGGCTTGTTCTAGGCTAGTGAAGAAGTAATTGGGAATGCTGGAACCACCACAAACTTGTACCCATTCTGACTCCTGTTTTGATATTCTGAACTAAAAATTGTCTTTGTAGCATGTCAAGCAAAGATGTGAAAACAGGACTTGGAAAAAAACGGAGTTCCCCTTCCAAACAGGAAAGGAGAATGCCACAAAGCAAAGGAGAGAGAGAGAGACATTGTAATGTGATGAAGAAGTCAACTTTTAATATTGTGTGGGAGACAATGTGGGAAGAGAACTTCGAGTCAAAGATCCTTCCAAATCTGCGGATGGGAAGAATACATTTAAGAAAGAAAGGGCAGCTGAACTGTATTGAGAGTGTTTTTCTTGACAGGGAAGAGAACATCTCCTACTGAAGCTTTAGGTTAAAGGAGACAAAGGAAATTACCAGCCCACAGAAAGACTGGCCTGAAGGACCTATCGCAAGAGTTGAAAGAGATGCACATGCAGCACAAAAGCGGCAGTTGATGTAAAATACGATAACACAGGTGACATATCATAGAAATTAGAGTCCTATTTTCTGTCACCTAATTTATTCCCATGCACCACCATGAAGGATTTTTCCTGGCGGTACAATTCTGGTCTGCACTGCTAGGCATACTCCATCACTAGTGCAAATGCAGCAGGTAAAAGTAGCAAATTTTTCCATTATTAAGAAGTATCCCTAAGATTATGTTTTCTAGGCTAGCTCTATGCCCAAGCCTATTTATTTCATTTTTCACTTATTTATTTTTATTTTTATACTTTACATTTTACCCTTCTTTTTTTTTAAGCTCAGCTATATATATAACCTCCAAAGAGGTTAAAAATACCATCCCTGTTAAATCTGACTTGAAGAATAACAGCACACAAGGAGCAGTGTGGGTTAAAAGTTCAAATTTGGCAGGGAAATGTCACTCAGCTGAAGAGATGAGTATTTAACTGCTCTCTGGTGAAAATTGGTTTTGATTTGATCATGTTATGACAGTTCGCAAATCACACTTTGCACTAAGTGATATTTGGGTTAGGCTTTTTAACCAAACTTCGAAGGAAATAGAAGGCTGCATTGATTCTGAATGTCTAATTGAAAGAGGTAGTAAACATCAACATCTCCCAAATTGCTCAATAAATTACACAGTGCTCTGCAGGAGTCTCATCTGGGTGACTTGGTGTAGGGCAGATTTTTTTTGCACAGTTATCTAATGTCTTGGCACTCACATAGGTGTGCAATGAAAAGCAATGAAGCCAGAAGAACAGTGGGTTCATTGTAAAGGTTGCCTGTGAGAGAGTTGGGAAAAAGAGTGCCTAGCCAAACAGCTAGATATTAAGAATATACTGCTGCCGTCCTGAACTGCAACACTCTAAAAACTGCCGTATGATAGAAAATTTGAATTGTATGGTTAGGCACTGGAAAAAGAAAGCCAAAGTAGGATGTTACAGGCATATCCTTAACACTGGTCACTGTACATGTGTTTTATGATTGCTTTTGATCATAAAAATATACTATTCCTTTTATCATTCAGTCTAATCCAAACATGAAACTGGTACCTTTCATCACAATCACAGCAAATGAGACAGTGTTTTGAACTAAGCTTTGTCCATTGCACATGGACATATCATATGGACATATGCACATAGCATATCCTGTAAAGTCTCTTGGATAAGTACCATATATATCAGATTATATTCATGTAATAAAATTAACGTGTTATGTGGCTTTGCACCTTTGAGCAACAGGTCTCCTTCACTATGTCCACTGCTTCATTTCCTCTGGGGCTTTTCCTAATGCTCTGACTTGCCCAACGTATTCAAACAGTAACATAGTTAAGAAAAAAAATATGCCAAAAGGAATGTTTCTTCTTTCTTTCTCTCTATACATTACATTTACCTCTATAACTACATTATTTTAAGGCCGCATGACAGAATTACTCAGTTCTACCCCACGGATATGTTGGTGCAATGGTTTTATTTGTATGTTTCACTAAGAGGGTATGTAATAATTTCTTCACAGTCGAGAATCCTGAGATTGAACTTTAAGGGCTTGAAACTTTGTACATGGAAAATTTTGATTCGGCAATATTTACACTTCACATTTATAAATTAGATTTTTTAAAAATTTTTTATTTATTTCACAGACACGTGTACATGGTTTGCTGGTTGCTGAAGCAGCTGTATTACAAGCTAAAGGACGTGATAGATAGTTCAGCTTACATATACACATGCATACACCCATGCATAGAAGAGGGTGCATTCAATCACAAAACAGCTTGTATTTGAAGTAGGTATCACCATTTTACTTTACTATTAATTTTCCGCTGACTCTATGTAAATAAGGTAACTCTACATGTGAAAAAGAATGTGCAGGAGTATCTTTTGACCACAGATTGTCTATGAGGCATGTAAAAATACGGATTTTAACATAAATATCATTCTAAGCTCCCATAACAGCTGCATTGAAAGTAATGCTTACTGAAAGTGTGGTGGTGGCTTGACTGCTATGCTGAGGAGATTGAAGGAGTTACTTTCCTCAGTAAGGATCACTGAGAGTGTCACCGGTTAATTCCTGTTCTATGCTCCTCATTAGCATTACTCTCAAGTTTCTGGTTATCATATCCGAAATATTAAGACATAATAAGTACGAAGGTGCAGATAATTGGATATTAACCAGAACATACTTGACTGGGCAGGAGGTAGGGCCTTGCTTAAACTAATCCTGAAATGTATTAATCACCAATTAATGAATGGGTTTCAAATTCATTTTCTATTATAGAACACCTCTGAGTATCTAAGCTTTTTCTAATAAAATGAGTTGGAATAACAGGATAGGAATAGGAAACACTCCAATTTGAGGTTGGTTTGAATTAATTCCCAATAGCTTGTTGTTAAGTTCATTGAAAACAATAATCCTAGAGTGAGTGACTTTATGTATATTTTTTACATATATATATAAAACAGCACTTGCAGGCTCTATTTGCAGTTGCAAGTGGTGATACAGAGGCTAAATTCAGAACAGAATTCAGTTCACTAGAGTACTGCTATAGCACTATCTATACTTCTTCAGAGCAAATATAGCTCATTAAGATGAGCAGCATAAGACGTGCATCAACTTTAGATGGATGTTGCCAATTAATGATTTTCAGTGTGGAGAAAGATATACACATTTGCCAACTTTTGTAAAAGGCCTTCTTTCCAGTCCTGCACAAAATGTGGTCCACATCAGTCCACTCTGGTGATTTGGGCTCTTGGAGGGTGGAAGAAGAATGGTGAAAAGGCAGAGATTATGTTAAGATCCAGTTAGAAAGCCTGGCAGGGAGGGAGTGGGTGGAGAGAGTAAGAGAGGGTGTTAAGCTCAGAAGCTCCAGCTTTGAACAACCTTGGTGATTTTGCATTAAGCATGTACCCTTAACCAGCATTACTAACTAGCTTGGCATGGTTGTACTTTCCTCAACTAAAAGGGCAATGCCACACAGTTGATCTCTCAGTAACAGAAGTTTTTGGTAACTGAGTGTATTTAAAATCCAGAAAGAAATGCAAAAAAAAACCCCAGAAAAAAAAACCCTCAATTTTTTTTTTAATATAACATCCTTACATGTCCAGGATAATTTTTAAAGGAATACTTTGGCATTTTCATTATTTAAAATAGGTGCCCACTATCGCATCAGGAAAAAACCATCAGAGATCCTTACTGTTACTAATGAAAATTATAACAGACATGGCTGAAGTACTATTATTCCCCTTTCTCTCTTCTTGCTGTCCTTAGTGTTATTTACATTGATGTGAATTGCAAGTAAACCAATATTATCCATCTCTCTGTTTTTTCCTTAATTTGTTGACTTTAATTTCAGTAAGTCTTAAATAAGCGCTTACTGAAGATGAAGTAAGATATGCAAGCAAGTAGTCCTTTTATCAACAATTTTGCCACAGAAACACACAAACATTTCAATGGCTCTTCATTAGCAAACAAATCAACAAGTGATATTTTAATGCATGACTTTATTCCATCTCTGTGGGGACCGTAGTTGAGAGTGTGATGTACAGTACAGAGAAAGGAATCATCAGCCACAATGTCCCAGGGCTCTATCCATTGAGGACTTCTCAGCCTCTGCTTAAAGAGTGCATTTAATTGACTGATAGACAGTAGCTTCTTTGTTCACAGAAGACAGCGAAGTAATGGCAGCTTGAAAATCGTACCATCTACAGGATCTCCTGAGACTAGTAACAGGGGGATATGTGTCAGGAATAAATAAATAATCTAATTATTAAGCCACTTCCTGTCAAGTTAACTCCAATTTGTTGGCTTTTGAAGGCAACAAAACGAGGCATTTTTCCTCATTATGCTTCTCTTTTTATACCACTGGTAATCACAGGCGGATTAAAGGGTGCCTGATTGGTTTTTTTGTCAAGAAACTGAGAAGCAGCCAACAGTACAGAAAAACAGAGTTGGGGTTAGAAGAAATTTCATGCTTGTCTCCTTTCCAGCTCCCTAACAGCCCACACTGCTGCCCCATACAGTGCTGCCAGCTGTACAGCAAATGTGTGCCCCTCCAACGGCGGCGTACCAGGCCACAGGCTCCATCCTGAGAGCTGTGAGATACCTTGCAATCTTGGCAGGTAGCTACTGCTGTCATAGGCATAATTCTAAAGGTGACCTACGAAACCCCGTCAGCTCACCAAATGCAACAATATGAGCAGCTCAAGTTCGACACCCACTCTCCATATTGGCTTCTTTTGTTTCGCTTCCCGTGCTTACATCGGAGGGAGAAACCTCGGGATGAGCCCCCTTGAAGAATCGGAGGCTTCCCTGCTCGGAACAGGGGCGGTTTAGAAAAGCAGTGGTGAGGCTGCCCTTGGTGCTGACAGCTAAACACGGCTATGGAAATGTGCTACGGCTACTGATAAAGCCTGCGATTCAAATGGTCAGCAGCAAAGAACAAAAGGGAAGGCTGACACCCTGCCATTAATTCAGCCCATGGTGCCTAAGTATTAACATACTCAGTATATCACTGCCATGGCTCGGAGGAGAATCTTACGGCAGGTAGAGGGAAGGGAACGACTTTGACACTGCCTGGAACTGCCTTTTGACAGCGTCCCCTTTGTCGTGTGCTATTCATACCACAGGCATTTATGCAGGAAACATCTGAAGCTCCCATGCATCTTGCTTCATTTCTTTACAGAATGAACTCCAGCCTGTACTGTGGGCATTTTTTAGATACTCCTTTTATTATTATTATTATTATTATTATTATTATTATTATTACTACTACTACTACTAATAATAATAATATTTAATAATAAGACATTTTCATTTTATTTTCTTAAAATTTTTTCAGTCCAAGGTTTAACCCCACCACCACCCCTCCCCCCCACCTCAAAAAAGGGTTCATAGATGTTTGCAAACTGTGTCCTGGATGGATGAAACATTTATGGTTTTAAGAATCTGGAGAGACGTTCCTGAAAGCTGTCTGAAAAAGCAAGCAGCCACTGCTGCTTCAAACCCCTGAAAGGAAGCACCAGCTCCAAGCAGAGCAGCTTGGTGGGGGAAAGCAGGCACCCAGGGACCAAGGGTGGCAGTGATGGGGCACCCATAGCCCAAACAGGTGACGCCCAGAACCTGCAGCCCAGTGAATGGTGCTGTTCCAGTGTGTTTACAGCTGCCTTTGCTGTTTCCAAATACATCTTGAATTTTTTGTTAAATTGCGCAGATAATTAAAGCCTCTTCATATTTACAGTCTGCTTCATTGGTACCATGAATTCTGTTTTCAGTTACTGTCTGCAAATTCCCTCCCCGCACAATTTCATACTAAGCAATAACACTTCATTTTACATAAGTTTTATCTGATGTCCCCATACAGAGCTGCCAGCTGTACAGCAAATGTGCAGCTCTCAAACTGAGGCCTACTAGGCCACAGGCTCCATCCTGAGATCTGTAAGGCACCTTGCTGTCATTGGCAAGCGTTCCCTGCTATCGCCGCAACCATCGCTCCACACCACAGACAACTTAAAATCATCTGATTATTAGAATTTGTGGTCCACACTCCATTTTATCCTTTATTTAATCTATCCCCAGATCACACATTTGTTTAAATGTTTTGGCTGGTTTACAAATCATGCAGCCATCTGCACAGTAGGTGTGACACCATTTTTTAGACAAAAGTTACATTACTAAACAACAAAGATAAAGTCATTTGAAATGCTTTGGTGTTTGTTATTCTGCCTGGTTTGCTTGGACCAACTCTAAGAAATAAATAGAATTATCTGTGTAAATCGATGAACATCTATGAAAAACAACACCCAGCAGAACGCAGAGCTTGCTCCATTACCTACGTTAATATCATGACAGCTGAGGAGAGATGACCTGGCCCACTTCTCATCTCTCCTGTACAGATGGCTATTAAAGAGAAAGTATCCCTTTTGTATGGTCCATGCAGAAACCCTTTATGGGCTTTTCAAATAAGCCAGCATTGCCCACAAGAGAGTAGCTTCCTGTTAGTATTAAACAGCCCAGATTTTGCCTATTTTGTAACCTAGCTTCTCATGAAATAAACCTACGTTTTCTCAGATTTAATTCCAAATGCCGGTTTTCCTGGGTATTTCAATTATATCTCCTCATTTTGCAGAGAAGGTGACCAAGTTTCCTCTAACTTTTTACTTGCCAGATCTGCCTGTAAACAGGAGATTCCCAGGCATCCAAATGATTTCCTGATGCTAAGAGGGTATGATCCCTCTCTTCACTATAAATTGACAATTTCCATTTCTTACTACTTATAAACCAGTGAAAAAGGACCAACAAAAGGAAGTCTCCACCTCCTTTCTCCTCTAGTCTGTAGATCCATATATTTGGATTCTTTATCTTCAAATATCAGGTAAGAGGGACTTCACAACATCAGATTTACTGCAGAGTGATTAAACTGACATACTTGAGGCCAACATGGTGCAACAAGTATTAGTTGCTCAGCACAGCTTTCTCCATAAGTGAAAGGAAAATCATGGGGTTTAATGACTTTAGGCATTAGATAAATAACAGAATGTGTGAATGCTGCATGCTATTACAATCAGACAAAAATTTTTTTGGGCTGATTTCCAGAAAGCTGATTGAGGTATTTCCTTTGTCTGGACATCAGTGATGTTGTCCACACGTACTGTAATGTACACTACACAAATGCGAGGCAAATAAGATGACTTATTTTTATAGGTTTATTATGCAGGCAGTTAATACATGCATAATGCAAACATGCACATCCACACAACGCTCAAGCATATATACATATTATACACTTATATCACTGTCACTGAAAAAAACCAAAAATCATGACCTGCACTAAAATGTGTCTTTACATCTTCTAATGGTTACATACTACTTGCTATTGTAAAGGACAGCTGTAAAATTTCTTTGCACGGAAATTAAAATGTTAGGTCTCATTTTCTACGTACTCTTCTTTTTTAAAATACAATTGTTCCAGCATAGATTTGTTTACTTGGTATTTGATGAAGTATTTGCTGGTGTAAACTAGAATTTTTCTTGTCAGCTGCAGGATTGCTTCATCCTGTTTTCCCATTTCCTTTCAAACTTCAGTGCTTGGTACCTTTTTTTCCTTTCCCTTCATTTCCTTCTCCTGCTCATACCTGCTACCTCGCTCAATGCTACATAACATCCTTCACTCAAAAACAAGCTCTAGCACCACCACAGCATACTTCACAAAATCTGTTTTATACATGATACTGAAAAGTTTAAAGAAAGGAAAATCTGTTTACTTATCAGAAATTACCTATTAACTGTCAAAAGTAGGGTTTCAAAAAGGTACTGAATCTTGACCATGACACCCTTCCCCTTCGCTCCCCAACTCTTCAGAGGGCTAGTGGTTCTTGCTATGACACTGGGACTTGCTTCCTTCCTCGACAAAAGTAGCAGCTAACTACAAAGATTGTGGCTGTTTCCCCCCGTTATCATTCTCTTTGTCAGCCTGATCAGTCCTCAATAGTAAATGTGCTGCTCTGTTGTGCACAGCCAGCGGCTCGCAATTTGCTCACTATGTTTCATGAGACAGTTGTTTGTGGCTGTTTGGAACACATTTACCTCTTTGGGGATTTATGCGCTAGTTGCAATGCCAACCTCCATAGTGATAGAAATTTCTTTCTAACTAAAATAGATAATTAGAAGCTGGTAATTATTGGTCAAGAATTATCAGAGTGAAAAAAATTAAGCTTTTCATAAATAGTTCTTGGCAATGTCATCTCTTTACATTATCTCATGCCTAACAGCACTTTACCCAGAGCACTTACAAATTTACACTACTGCTGTTGAGCCTCATAATTTTATATGGAGTAATTCCTTTCCTGAGCTAAATGTGTCCGAGCTCCCCCCGTTCTGAGCCATGCTGCATGTGTGCAAAATCCTAGGCAACTGCTACAGCAACTGTTTAGTCTATTTACACTGAACTGCATCAGATACTACAGATGTAAAGGAATCACTCAAAGATGAAACAATGTTTAGCTTGTCTGCTTAAAATAACAGAGAAAATAATAGGACAAGCAGTGGAGTTTAGCAAAAAACACAAACAACGGTAGACTCTTTTTCTACTCTCTCAGGTCAAATGTCAACTGTAAACTATGTGATGAAAACAAAAGGATGCCAGAAAGCCTCTTTTCCACAGACACCATGAAGAAATAGAATTCCACAGACACACAGAAATAGAATTTTCTCAAAGAAAGCTGCTAAAAATGTTATGTATTCCACCCAGATGGAAATGTAGAAGAAAGAAGGTGACTGAAGAATTACCTTTTATGCCAATACTTCCTAAACCTATATGAAACACACCTGGATTTATGTTTCCTCCTTTCCCACTCCAAAGCTGGAAATTATTTTCCCCACAAATTTCAATACACACTCCAACATCCAGGTCTTCATTCAGCAATCATTCTTACCAATTATCCAAATAAAGGTACATGCTTACATCTAGGTCCAAAATAATGCCAAAACACAGGGCCTATTTAAAAAAAAACCCACGGTTTGCCTTGCTTTCAGTCTGCTAGTGTCCTCTAGCCTAAGCCTGAATCAGTGTGTAGTTTAAGCAAACACAGGCATTGCTTGATGAAGCACAGTGTCTAGAAATGTGTGGACAGATCTGGCAGTCAGAAGTCTTGAAGTTTAGCCCACTTAACGCAAGCAAGGAATTCCACTTCTATGCCTCTTTGTCCTGATCCATTCAATGGAAAAGGCTTACTGCCCTATCCCATCACAAAGATGTTATGAAGACTTGATTAAAGGCTGCAGAGCAGTTTTAGAATGGAAAGTTCTAGAAGTAATAAACATGTAGTTATTGGGGAAAGCTGCCCCTATGACATCTTTTGAATAGATAACTTGTATAATAATGAATGTAAATTGCATTGTTGTCAAAGATACTTAAGGTTACACTTCACTGGGTCATTGGCAGATTTTATTTTCCATTAGGTGGCATAATCCCTCTTGTTGAATTGATTGAAATATATAATAAAATCTGTAAAAATGCTATATACCCTCCTAACAAAGAAGAGTAAGAGGCTTTTCAAATAGCTTCTAATCCCTCTTCCCCTGCTAAATGTCTAGTTGAGATTATATTTGATTAGACAAAAACACACACATATACACAACCTAAAAATACCTACCCTCAGTGGAGCTATTTTAGCCAACAAAGTAATTCCAGTTGCCTTATTTAAAAGTCTAAGTTTCACACTGGGGTTTTATAAGCATAGCTTTGCCTCAGTGACCTTCCATAATGCAACTTCTCTCTGTGGATGTTAGCAACATGAACTCAGTTTACATCCCGGGATCATGTTCAAGGGGCACAGTAATTAGATGGGACGCCATCAACTTTTCTAGGCTCTCAAACTGCATCACGATAGTGGGTAGCAACTGTTTCCCTGAGCGGGCTGAGCATTGTCTCTATTAGTGGTTCCTACTCATTTTGGAGTGAGTTTGGCAGATGACTTTGCACTTTCACGTTTGTCCCATGTCCCAGCTGCCTCCCTTTTTCTGAGTTATGATTATGGAATCCTTCAGGTAAGAAGACACTACATCCGTCAATAACCACAACACAGATAATGGGAACATTTTACTGTGAGAGGAAATAACAGTTCCTGACACAGTGCAATGATGTCTGTAAAGGCATTTATTGCCCCTACATTTGATCTAGGGATTATCACATTATTGGCTTTTAACTCTTCCCTTGCCACATTATCTTCCCCCTCCCTTGCCTGCAAACTCTTTTCTTTCTCTGCATCTTCCCAAAGCTTTCTTACTTTGCTTACCCCAGAGGATCAAAGACACTACATCCTATTCTGCCAATCTCCTACTAGGAAATCAGGGCAAGAAGACAGATTTTATCAGATACATGTAAAAAAGGGAGGGATCAATGTCTTTAGAAAACCATTTTTTTTTTGTTTGGTTAATGTGCTGTGTCAACAAGTCAATATTCACTTCAGTGTTTCATTTAATATATTTTTCAATCTACATATTGATATGCATGCAGACAACTATAGGTATATATTATATATATTCACACAACTGTGTTTGTGTGCCTGTTTTCTGTATTATGTATGAATACTGTAAGCCTACCTACAAATACACACAAACTATGGCTAATTTTAAATAGCTTGATGTCACCCCTTGAACCTTTCTCTCTAGACAGAACGTGGTCTTGGAAAAGGGCCTGCGAACAACGATATAAATTAAAGGGGAGGGGGGAGAGTAAAATTAGAAAGATAGCTAAGGAAAAATCCAATTAGTGGTGAGAAGACTAACAGAATTGGAGAACAGAAATTATTTTTCCCTGTGCTTCAATTCCGAGGTCACATTCAAAACTCTCCAGAATGCTGATAGTCCTTTCACTCCACCTCAACACAAAATCCCCTCGCATTTGCTTAATCGAGGCTACATCATTAGGAGCTGCACTGTTAAGTCTGGCAGTGCAGATAAGAATCTTCCACTGAACACGGATTACCACACGCATGACCGGCAAATCTCCCTGCATGTTTTGCAGGCTCCTTTATTTCACTGGGAAGATTTTATATTAAGCACGTTTAAATCTGTGTCACTATGGTTATGTCATGAAGTAATATCATGCATGATTAGATAGAACACAGACAAAACAATTAAATATTTTTTTAGAAGGTTCTCTTTCTCATTCAACCTCTTCCAGCTTTTAGAAATAAAACATCAGCAGTTAATAGCTCAGTTTAAGAAAATATGTCTTTTCAGATCTGCAGGCTGAAGCCAGCTAAATGGATTTGTCCTGTTTTACTGACTCTCTCCTTGTTTCGCTCCTCCCATTCTGACCCTTTAATAAAACTCATCCAGAAAACAGAGGAAAAAAAATAAGTCTGAGTATTTCATGAAATAAGTGAGCTCCTATTCTGAAAATGTGAGGCACTTGGGAAGTGGGTGGCAAGCAAACACATCATCAGTTCTATCCCTTATGCACAGTATCCATATTCCCGGTCACATTTCAGTATCACTTATGCTACAATTAAGAACACGAACACTGGAGTCAAATAAAACAGCAGAAATGGTGAGTGCTGTTGTTAGTAGTACCCTGCTTTTAAATTCCATGTTACTGACACAGATTGAATACCGTGAAGCAGTTCAAATTATCTCCTACCCAAAGATACAAAATATCAAAATTAAGGTTTAACCCAACAGGTAAATCGCTTTGCTCCCTTACAAAATCAGTTTGTCACTTCCATTTATTAATTTTTATGAAAAATATATAAAATGCTCATGCTCTAAAGGTATATCAACTTAAATAAAGCACACAGAAAAACAGGCTCTTAAGTTTTGGCAGGAAACTTTCTTTCACACTGCAGCCAAATTGCTAAGTATTCATGGAAGATATTTCCATGTTACCTTGAAAGAAAAAAAAAGTTTAGCATCAAACTAAATATTTTTAAAATATAAAATGAAAAAAAAATCCAAGCAAATGATCTTCTGCTGGATATGTAATTATTGGCTTCTATACCATATTGTTTGGTCGTTGCTTTGCATGCTTTCCTGCTATAGTGAGAAAGTCAGCATAAGGAAAGCAGGAGTAAAAAATCAATGGTATTCATCTCTATTTTGGAAAGTGAAATTTGGAAAGGAGACTAAGAAAAAACACAAGACAATCCTGGCAATGTTATCTTATTAGTGGGCAAATGATGTGCTTGATAAATTTAATCGGCTGATAGAACTCTTAGTGCTATTACTGAGTGGTTACCAAATTGAAAACATTATGGGTAAACCTAAGGGAATCAGCAAATAATAGGAAAATATGAATATCAAAGAAAAAGCAGTTTTTGTTTTATTCCAATTTACAACTGTAACAGCTTTGTAAACATCAGGATTCAGGAATCCTAAAAGACTCTTTTTAAATGCTTGTACCTTAAAAAGTGGATTCCATTACTGTATACCACGATTCCTTATTTTTTCAAATAAATTATAGTATTTAATTGTATACAGATACACTCAGGATTTTTTTCCAGACTGCTCAAACATAACAAACAATACTATTTTATGGCCATTTGAATTATTTATGTTTCCTAATGACAAAAACTCACCAGTTTTGATTTTGGTACTGAGGTGCTTGAGAAGTACACAGTAGTGTCATTACCATAATAACATCTGAAATTAAAACCTGTCTAAAACTCTACGGAAAGCTAACAACCAGTTCATTAACCATTCCTGTTAGTTTGTTTTCAATAATGCAAAAATGATTAGAAGTTTAATTTGCTAATCACCTGTGTTTTGACTGGCAGTGGATATATAATTCTCTGCAGAAGTCTAAACTAGCCCTTGCAGAAAATAAAATATGCTAAGGCTTTATCAAGTCTAATAATATGAATAAAAAAATCAATCATGCCTAGGTTAATCATTGATGGATCTGCAATTAATTTCTCCTTAACTCTGTTTAATTTTAGAGGCAGTGGTGATCATGAGTAAGAGAAATTGCTATCTGTCTTTGAGAAGTTTTAGTACTTCACTTACCAATCATGTGGTTTGCAACATGAACTTGGATATCCCATTCATTGTAGAAAACCATCTGACATTTGATGCACTGGTAGGTCTTCTTCTAAAGAAACAAGGGTAGATAAAATTTACTGAAACATACAATTGGAATAATTTCATTATAACTCAAAATACCAACTTCACAGTGGTCATTTAAAGCTCTCCAGCAGTGCTTTCATTAAGGCTTCATTATTAATATTAAAATATAACACTCTGCAGGTTCTGTACTACCTTTTATCTGAGTTTTCTGAAATGCTGTAGAGGTATTTTTTTGTCAGCTTTCTAACTCCATAGACAGATCAGTATTGCTAGAACACCAAGGAAAGCAAAATGCAATGAGGATTTGGGGGATGTGAGCCAAACAACACTGAAATCAATGCGAATCCTTCATTTTATACCAATGGATTAGACCCACTACAGGGCAGGGGAGAAGCCCAGGAAAGAACACAGAAATAAGAAATCTGCTTCCCTCTCATTTTCTGTGGGGCTGCAAAATCTGCTCTGCACCACACATTTTAAATGGTCCATCAGGTTGCCATTTTTCAAGGAGGAAAAAATCCCACCCCGTCCGGACAAACATTTATTGTATCGGGGCAGCTGCTTAATATCTATTGTCAACACTATACTAAAACTGGGAAGCCTGACTGGAAATTAGCCAAAGAGCAACTCTTCTGGTCACATTAAATTGGGCTTGAATTACTTAAAAATCATGGTGTATACAGATCAAATTTCATTATAAACCAGGAAATGCATTACTCTGCTCTCTTCAGTGCACAGGACAAGTTTTTCATTTCTGTTTTGGTGTCTTTTAAAAAAAATCTGTTCCTTCACTTTTCCACAAGGTATACTACTTGTCCAAAACATTTCAACATCCTAAAAATGGGATTGTATTTTCTCACATTACATTTCTTAACCTCAATTGGCCAAAGAGTTGATATTGGAAAGCACTGTTTTAAAAGTAAAAACTAAGAGTTTATTCAAATTAAGATTTTGTTTTTTCATCATAAGACTTAAAATCTGCAGTTATCCAGGCATCTAATGAGATAAGTCAGATTCATAAAATTATTCAGCTGCATAATTGTAGTATCAAGGACTCAAGTCCTAAGGTAACAGTCCTGGAGAGCTCAATTGTTGTTTTGAAGCAGCAATGAAGTCAAGGTAAGCCCTGAACTGCCACATCAAGGCAGTAACTCAAGAGACACAGATCTTTTTGTACAGCCACAGGCACACTGCCTACATCAGCAAAAAGAAGAAAAAACTCCAGCAAAACACATATTTTTTAAAGAATGTGAAGTCACAAGAAACTGGCACAGATGTATTAAATTGTAGATTTCATATATATTAGCTGAGGAAAAAGTAGGGTTCACTGGATAATGCACATCAATAATACAGCCTCTCTTGTATTATATTTTGAATATATATATTTAATATATATATATATTTAACTTGTGAAGAGTTTTATACAGCTGGCATTATAACTTATATTTTTAAAAAGGTGTTTGTTTTTTTTTTACCTGACTCTAAACAGTAATAAAGGTTTGCTGCATTTTTTATGAGCATCTAATTTAGATGCCCTGTCCCAGACAGATAAAGTGCCCATCTATTAAGTATCTTTCTACTTCGAGCCTGTAGGCAGAAATATAAAGACTTTTCAAACATACGTTCTTTTGTCTTACCAAGTTAACTGAAATATTAGTGACTAATCAAAGTAAACTCTGAAATTAAGTGTTCCTGTGGGCTCCTCTTTACAAATCTCCCATTGCTTCTCATACACAGAGGCTATTTTAATTTTCTGATGACAATAAAATGTGCCACATATTTTCTCGGTGGAAACAATCAAAAGCATATTTTTCTGTTCTTCATTTAAATTAACTTCAATTTTCTGAAATGTAAGCAATTTAAATGACTATGCAGACAACAAAAATCAATGGGCACCCAGAAAACAAATCTGCTTTGACTTAGTTTTACAGTTAAGATTTGTAAAGCGACCTGTTTTAAAATATACAACACTTTTTCTCTTTTTTGTTCTTCTGACAATACCAGGAACATTGGTAGAAAATCAGATTCAGTCTAAGGATTTCCTATTATATGTTGGTAAATTTAACCTTAGTGCACTACATCTAGATCTATCAAAGACCTCTAAATAATGACAGTCATGATCAACAATTTATTATGCTAAGCTCTTTACAGGATGCTTTTTGATGCTGACATACAGAACAACAATAAATAACAATCACTCTCCCTTTTTTTAAAACATTGTTTCCCTTTAGAACTAGTTAGAAAATATTTCTTACTCCCTGATGACTGCCACTATGTGTTGTTTATTAGCATACCACTAGCATTATTCCTGATATGTGACTTTGTTGAAAAACAAAGAAACATAAATGTAATGGCTGGTCTTTTCTCTTGTTAGTAAAGCAATGCAGAGTGCATGTCAAGAATTGTTGGCAAAATTACGACTGATGTACATAAAGACAACACATACAAAGGTTGGGGGTTTTTTTGAAGTCTAATGCCAAAAAATAAAGTGATTTGACAACAACAAAAAACTAATAATTTACTAGCACTTACTAGCCTCTTCAAAATGATCTGACATATTTGCAGAATCACACATGGAAGTTTTCTTTTTATCATGAAGGGAAAAATGTTTTTGTGACTGCTGCTTGATCAAGCACTAGTTCTTTTTTGTTTCCAAACATATTCTAAAATGTTGACATCAACTTTTATTAGCTCAACACACACTCACCTCAAAGTGTCTAAACTTGCGCATGGTTAAGTTTTTATTTTAAAAGCAAACTCAGTAAATTCCATTTACTCCTAGATTTTCAAAGCGATCAAACCCAGTCATTTTCACACCATGTTGAACAAAACCCACATACTTATTTCCATATGTTTTGCATTCTAAGGAAGTCCTTTTTCACTGCAAGTTACATATTAGTCTCACAAGCTTTGTCAGAACCACAGAACTTGTAACTGCTCACAGGAGTTCCTGGGTCCTGCTGTGCTTCATGGCTGGTCCCAATTCTCTACTGAGGTGAGATCCAGGGGGAGACTCAGCCCCTCCTCACACTGTGTTCCCGCAGTGTGAAACTTGGGAGAACAAGACAGAAATGAGCCCTTGGTACTGCAGCTCCATGTCCCTTGCCTGGATAGCCAGGAAAAGAAGCCTTGTGTAACACTTGTTTCAGCACTTGTGTAACACACCACAGAAATAAAATTGGATTGTGACTCAAGGAGGCATTTGAATTTCTCTTGAGTGTCTCCAGCCTTCTGTGATGCAAGATAGCTCTACAGAAAAAGAAGCACAGGGCTGTGACAGCCATCCTTGCCTTGACTTGCTGCAGTTGTTTGCAACGAGAAACTCTTGCTGACCTCCCTTGCCCCTCTGACCAAGCTGCCAGCCTATGGAGGACTCAGCAGGACAGGCCCTGCTGCTCCAGCTCATAGCCCTGAGTACCTCAGCTCCACACAACAATGAAGGGTGGACAGCTGAGGGCACTTACACCCTTACCTGCCATGAGTGCATTTCCCAGAGGATACATGTGAGCCTCCCGAAGAGACCGAATAATGACAATATTGTCATTCGTCCCTACAAACACAGAAACAAGCCAATACACATTTCCTGTAAGAGAGTACTTTTCATGTCAGCAAAGACGGGCCACAGAAGACTCTTACCAATGCATTTCCATATGGATTCAGACAGGACCATTTTAGTAACCAGAGATGCCACAATGTGTTCTAAATTGTGTTGTCTTGCATAATTCTCATAGATTTGTTCCAGAGGTGAGAGACACATGGGATTAAGAAAGTGGTTTAACTTTGTCCTTTTATTTTTTTTTATTATTATTATTATTATTGTCACCTCATCTTTTAATAAAAACTCTTCAATAAACAAGCCCACAATCCTTCTCTGAACCCTCTCCTATCAAGAACCTAAGTGCCAATTTGTCTCCTACATGCTGAGTGTAAATCTGAGGCCCAAGTCATTATTGGGGCCATTCAAAATCATTGTAGAAGAATAACTGCTTGGACAAGGCTCTCACAAGAGCATCAGGTGACTGTTGCACTCCTGTTTGCTTGCTTTTCTCTTTTCAGAACCAATTTGAAGCCTTCCAGCAAGAACCAAGGCTTCTCTGTGACTTCATTTAAAAGCTTTGGATTGGACCTTCAATCCATGCAGAGCATATGTATGTGTCTCTCTAACTTTTTGAATAATTAATGTCACCTAGACCTTTAATTATTGCGCTCATTCTCACTTATCACTTTGCAGTTTTCCAAATTTCTTTTCCATAGGGGTGCCCAGAGTGTCCATATCATGTCAAATGAGACTTTGCTGCTTTTATAAGTGGCACAGGAATATGGGCTTTCAATTGGTACTTCAGTTCTGTGCACAGAATTTTATTTTCTTTGTTTTTATAAACAAAGTAAACCAACTAATAACCAATCTACTAGAGGATTTACAGTTCTATTCAGAAGTGCTTCAAAAGTACGCAGAACATACTTCTGTGTAGACTTCTGTGCCCTGTGACTGTCTGAGGTATTGATACACTCTTTTTTTTCTATTCCCTAGCCTCATTATATTACTTGAAAATGAACTACTTATTGGCTCACGCTCCACCTCCTTGTCAAAATCATTCAGTATTTTATCACTTAACTATTTTTTTCTGACATTTCCCCAGTTTTGTACTATCAGGGAACTTCATCAGCTTACTACTTATTCTTTCTGCCAGACTACTGATATAACGCATAAGTTCAACAAAATTGGTGCAAATAATGATTCTTAAGGCTTTCCATTCTTTACACCCCTCCAAACTAACATGCTTTAATTCACAAGACTCCTATGCTTTCCATACCCAAGATAGTGTTTCTTTTCTTTTTTAATCAAACAAAGTATCTCTCCCTATGCTGTACTTATTCACCCAATAGATTAGTCTTTTGTGCTGTACTGTTTCAAAAGCTTTGCTAAAATCCTAGTAAATCATGTTTATAGGCTTCTCTGTCAGCAGTTGTGGCTGGTCTTGAAAATACTCTTTATTGAAAATTTTAAGCATGATCCTTCCCTCTGTGAATCTTTGCCCTCTATCCTTCATTTAATCCAAACTTTCTAGGTGTTCTTCTATCATGTCTTTGATCAGCCTTCCTCTCATGTTCCTCACTGTTTAAATCAAACTCGCAAACCAGTAATTTCATGCATAAGCCTTACATTCCCTGTTAAGTGTCTGCTTAGTAGCCTTTTCCCAGGCTGTTGATGCTTCATCTTAAAGATTGTAAATTTATCTGCTTAATGTTTCTTTTTATCTTCAGCTCCTTTCACTGAGAATTTTGGAATGGATATTTTTCTGTGTTTGTAAGCCATTTATTGTATGTTATATTCCATTATATTACCCCTAATCCATACTTCATTCTTCTCCATGGGGAGGACATGCCACAAGCTCCACAACAAAGCATTTTTTTACCAGTACTGGTTTTCTTGATTACATATACCATTTCTGGATCTCCTGTATCCATGCCCCTTTTAATTGAATACTTATTCCTTATATGAAATTACCAAAATCTCTCTTAGAGCTTCTAATGCCCTGCATTTTCAGTCCTAGCCTTGCAGGCATCCTTAGTTTGTTCTGTACTCCTTCCACACCTCTCTTCCATGCACTACCAAAAATGGTTTTGACGTGTACCTGCTACCCTATCAATAAGCTCCTGTTTACACCTAGTTACATTATTTATCTTTGTCACACCAGCAAAAGGGACTTTCAAGGCTTTTCCCCCTCAGCTTTAGCACAGACTGAGTGTATGGATCAATGACACAGATGAGACAACCTGCTATTGGCAAAAAAGAGTGATACCACACCTCCCACATTCTCTAATTCTCCTCTCCCATATCAGTCATTCACTTACAGTTCCCCTCATATAAATCCAGGGTGGAGTTAATTCTACCTGTTAAACTAACAGAATAGTAACCTGCCAAGAGAAGGTGAACAGCTTCCAACAAATCAAATGAAAAAACATGTCAAAACTTGCACACTAACTACAGCAACTTGACAGTGCTAACTCCTAATGCTGCCAGCTGATTTTTTTATATCATTATTTTACTAAGCATTAGCAGTGTACTTGAGCCTTCATGAGCCACAAGAGCAACCACAGTCCTAGCTTTGTCCATTTAGCCATTTTTCATCATAGTTCAGATTAATTTTGACAGTACCTTAATTGAGGATTTATTTTCTATCTTCCTGGATGCTTATTTTGTCAACCTTAAGCTCTTAAAAAACTAAGCATATGTTAGCCAGTTTCACTGCATAGTTAGCTATTTATCTTGCTTATGGGGCACTGTCACTTTGCATTTTTTTTGAATTGACTAATTGCTAACTCTTCTAATTGCTCACACAACACCCTTTAATTAGTATTTCCTGATTGCTTTTGAAAACATGTTCATGGAGACTATATGAAGACTTTTCTGTTCTGCTTTTGTTTAGCAGGGCTTTAAGTATAATGGGTCTGAGAGTACATGCCTAGAGAAAGAATATAATCAATCCCATAAGGTAAGCAAAATGAAAAATAGAGAGAAACATTTTTTTTTCTCATTTTTTTCATTATGGTTACTTATTGCATTCATACCCAAAATACATTGAGTTAGAAATACAAATGTTCATGCTAGCAGTCCTTCCTTCTCTACTCTGCTTGAATTCATTGTCTGCTGTGTTGTCTTTCACCTTTACATTCTGGGTTCTACATTTCCTCACATCTGTCTTCAACATATCTTAGTTACAAACCTTTCCTTCCCCTGGCTGACGAAGTGCATTAGCCTGCAATGTCCCACATCCCCATGCAGAAAGAAACACATCTTGCGCAGTTTAAAAACTGCATCTCTTTCCTTTGGGCTCTCTAATCCTTTAACTCTCTCTAGGTCTTTCAAATTCAGTACTGAAGTGAGGTACTTGTCAGAAAAGTAACCCTAAAACCTGGCAGCACATGGCTGTATATTTATTTTCTCTCAATTACTTCATATCAGGTTAACAAAGTTTATGAATACAAATAGCTTTAACTACTGTGAATTTGATTTGGGATCTAAAAAAAAAAACAACAAACTTCTTTCTGTCTTTCTATCGGAGGTTCTGATCCTGGGTGAAACTGAGTCTCTGACCTCTGCACACCTATGTGCTGAGCAGTGCTCAGGAATTTGGGGCTGATTGTGTCAGCTACTGAACTTTCTGTCCGTGTCCCCACCTCTTTCTGTCTCCTTATACTGCATTTAAAACCAAAGGCAACTGCCAACCTGAGACCATCTGAAGCCATAGAGCTGCTAACCCATCAAGAGGCATCCCAACACTCAGCATCTGTGTCAGAGCCTCTGTGTGGCTGTGGACATTAAGGAGGAACTATGATCAACACTTCACTGAAATTTTGAAAATGACATGACATCAAAGCACAGGCAGTGGAGTTTGGCTTGGCAGGCCTGAGATGTGAAAAGCTGATATTCTGCAGAAGCTGATAAGACTTTTTCCTTTTTAAAGTTGCTTTTTCTGCTTTGTTTTAAAAAAAAAGCATACTGAGACAGACTGTCATTCAATAAAGCCACTACTTTCTTCATCAACAATCAGCAACAGATGTAGCCCAATAAAATTAATAGTTTGCAAGTACGCACAAGAGAATACACTTGTCTCTTTTCTCCATCACAAATTTTGTAAAAGCTCTCTGGATTTTAACAGAAAGGCAAAATCAGGAGCTTTTTATATACCTTTTTTTTTTTTTTTAACTTAAACACTAAGCTTTTCTTCCACTCTATGGAAATTTAATGCTGATTAATTTCACTTTCTGAAGTGTGACTCAGGACCCTCCCCCTGCCCTTAATTGTCCACTTTCAACTCAACCTGAATTCTGCACTATTACTTACCAAGATAATTTAATCCTACAGAATAGAACTTGTGCTCAGAAATATGCAACATTAATATTAATGTACAAACAGAAATATATTACTCATACATAATATATAAGAAATTAATTTTCATTGAAGTATCAGGAGAAGGATTAAACCCCTTAGATCCTTCTCATGCAATTAGCTCTGCACTTCGGGAAGTCAATGGGACTTCACAAATGAAGGCTTCACATGATAACGCTGGCAAGACTGGGGTTTTACAAAGCCTTGTCTACACTCAAAATATGACATAAACGGAGTCCCACAATCATATTGCTGTAATTTTAGTATTACTCTGTACGGATGCTCTTAGGCCACATCAATGTTAACAAATATACTGGTAGCATCTGAGCTGGCACACAGCTGCTGACATTGCAATGGTGCTTGACTGTGTGCCCAGTTGAAAAACCTCCACTAGGGCAGCACAGCTGCCCAGGGAAGTGGTGTACCAGCAAAACAAGCACTCTGCTCAGCCACTCTTCAACACTCTCCACAATGATTCATAAAAGAGTTTGGCGATATAAACACCTGAAAAAAAGTACCAAGATCAGTGTTTACAAAGCCATAGTACTGTCTACTCTCTTATACGGATCTGAATCATGGGTCATCTACCGCCACCACCTGTGTCTCCTAGAACGCTTCCATCAACACTGTCTCTGCACAATCCTAAACCTTCACTGGTCAGATTATGTGACCAATACATCTGTTCTAGAACAAGCAGCAGTCACAAGTATTGAGGCCATGTTGCTGAGAACACAGCTGCGATGGGCAGGGCACGTCTCAAGGATGAAGGACCACCGCCTCCCTAAGATCTTACTTTATGGTGAACTTGCCACCGGCTGCCGCAAGAGAGGAGCCCCAAAGAGAAGATACAAGGACTCCCTGAAACAACATCTCAGCCTTGGCCATATTGATCATCATAACTGGTCTACTCTGGCCTCCAATCGGGAGGTCTGGAGACACACCATCTATAACGCTGCGGATGCTTTTGAGAAAGCACGCAGGATCATCCTTGAGGAGAAAAGACAACGCAGAAAGAATCGTGCCTTGCAGAATATACCACCTAAGGAGTCTTTCTGCTGTGCCTTTTGCAACCAGTCATGCCTATCTCGTACTGGCCTTTTTAGCCACCAACGCGCTTGCAACAAACATGGGTAGAGCCCTTCCCAAATCTTCGTTCGCGAAGCCCAGCCATGATGAATTCTTAAAATACCAGTAGTTCCTCTTAGGTGCGTCCTGTAATAAGCTCATTTCTTTTTACACAGGCCTTCAGTCTACCACTTCCCTGTCTGAAAAAGAAGAGATTGCAGAATTTATTTCAGAAGCAGAATGCCATACTTCTAGGTTTGAAGGACTTCAACCACTCAACCACCATCAAACAAACTACCAGCTGTGAAGCAGAGAACATTAGAAAAATGAGGAATGGTTAAGACAGATAGTTCAGGAAAATCAGCAGGTGATGCAGACATTCCCTGACCAAGTGTATGGAAGAAGCATCAAGCAGCAGAACAGAGTCAATTGCAAGTTGGCCACTGCCAATGATGGCTGCAGGGTTATGTGTGCAGACAACCATGCTCCTAGAGGTTGGCACTAAACCTATTCCAGCCATCAGAAAAGAAACCTAGAAGAGGACTGCTGTGGAAATGGTAAAACAAATACAGAAGGAAGTCTGGAAGCTTGGAGTCTCAGATCATTCTTTGTTAGCGAACCGCTTCACTTCCTACTGGAAGAGGAGGAGGAAGAGGTGTAGAGAGGAAGAGGTGGCTTTCCGGGTATGAAAAGCCATTAGGTGTACCTTTTTACATAGAAAGCTGAATCTGGGAATAGGCAAAAAACAGAGGAAGTCCATCAGGATACCAAAACTGTGGAAGTATGGTCAAAAGGGATAAATACCTCCCTTTTCTCCTACCTCACACCTTGTTTTTGAGTACACAAGCAGCAAGCAACTTTTAAATGGCTATATTTCTAAATAGCTGTGTTTCTAAGTCACTGTTCAGAGTTTCACAGGCATTACAAATGATTCCTAGAAGTGCACATTGTTATTAGTATGACTGTATTGAAATCAGGGAAGGCCCTGCCCTTTTATTCCCTGACTTACAAAGCCATATACTAGCAACAAAGGTTTAGCCACCAAAGAAGAACAGGGTAACAGCAACATACATCTGGCAGATGGGACTAAAGGATGGTGGAAACCACAGAAAGACAAAATAGTTGAGATTGATCTCTGGAGGTCCTCTGGTCCAGTCCTCTTGCTCAAGAAGGGGCACCTAGAGCCAGACCATGTCCAGATGACTTCAGCGTATCTCCAAGGATACACAACCTCCCTGGGTAACCTGTGCCAGGGCTCAGTCACCCTCACAGTAAGAGTGTTTCCCAATGTTCAGAGGGAACCTCCTGTGTGTCCATTTGTGCCCACTCCTCTTGTCCTGAAATGTCACATGGTGAAGGTGGATGTTAGCAGGAGACACATCTCTGCTGTCATACTCAGCAGAATACATTGTCTATAATACTAGAGGTCATATTTTATACAATAATTTGTAATACAATGCAGGAGATGGTATAAATGAAAGATGGGTTTGGCAGGGAAAAAAAAAGTACCTCAGAGTTTTGAACAATCAGGCACAAGATCAACTGCCAGCCATCACATGGGAGGTCAAAGAAGAGCACTCTTTAACAAGATACTACGTGTCACATAGTTTGTTTATGTTCATTTTGTACAAGTTCCTGAAACAAGCAGTTCTCAGGCTACATATCCATTTTAAATTAATGGTTAGCCATTTTATTTCCCTGATGACAGAGTAACAAATTCGGGTGTTGCCTTTGTTGTAGGAGACAAAGTAATACACACATTACATATAACACTTTTATTGAGCAGTGATAAAAAACAATTCTCATTTACAGTCGCTAAAGAAGCTGGCCTGTGGGTATCACAAAGAACAGAACACAGTTTCTTATAGCTTCATTTCTTTTGATTGCTTGACTTCTGCATAAAAAGCAGGTATGAACTTCAGCTAAAGCCATCTTCCTGGTTTGGATCTCTTAAAGGCCTCTTTCTTATTTGTATTCTATCACCTGCCGTGTCACTCCTCTTCCCAAATATTGTAAAAACTTCATAGGCTTTGAGATTACTATTAATCTATGAAGTTTTCCTTGAAATTGGCCAAGAGTAGCCCAAAAATAAGAGCGGGAAGTGAGAGAACTCCCTAGAGGTATGCAAACCAGCAGACAAAAAGAGATATGCCATGATTTTCCATGCCTTGTTCCTAAAGATGATCAGGCTAGAAAATCTGGTGAAATTTTTTCTTTTTTCTACCCAATTCTGAGGTCAGAATGCAAACACTCATCACTGCTCTGATCTTCCTTTGGGGTTGTGCAGAACTTTTGGCATGTTACACTGGTCAGTTGGCCAGCAGACACAAGTACAGGGAAAGCCCTATGAGGACAGTGGGCTGCACAGCTGACCTGTTGGGTATACATCTCCGGATGTTTTGTCTTATAAAGCTTTGTTAAATTTCCATTTGCCCTCTCTAGCAGTGCTTAAAGCCTTCATCCACATCCCTATGTCCCTCTCCAGTTCTGTGTTTCTTCAAGCAGGCATTCCCTTGCTCATTGCATTATTTCATGGAAATTTTGGTTTGGTGCTCTTGAAAACTTTGGAGAACGTGTTATCCTTTCATCCTCTCATGCAAAGTTTTCCACAGGTGTGAAGAAGCCAGCTCTCCCAATTCCCCATCTGAAGCCTCTGACAAACAAGACAGACACACAGCATTAGATTTTAATGATCAGTGGACAGGTAGCTAAGAAAACTCACTACAATCATTCCTCTTGCTTCTGTTCAGCTCCCAGTCAACACATGGCTTTCTTTCACACACTGAATTCGTGGTGTGTGTGAAGTGGGAAGTTTGATGCTTAATTTTAACAGGATTTATAGCAACAGGATAATAAATAATACCATCCTTGTTAAATTCAGAGAGGATTCTGATAGCTCACTCCTGAAAGTATAAAGACAAAGAGAAGACAAACGCTTAAGGCCTGGATCTTGTCAGCCATGTCATAGCAGTGGCATTACTAGAAATTAAAGCATAGCGCAAAGTGGAGGTAGCCTACTGTGGCAAGAAAAATAAGTTGGCGCTTTCTAAAAATAGATACGGTCATACTTTAAATAATACTTTCCTGAAAGCAGTGTTAAAATGATGCAAGAAGATAAAAAATGGTATTTTTAGTGAACTCATTCTTAAACTCCAGAAGTAGAAAATATGTTTGTCACAGATTAGTTCCACAAACTATTTCAAAGCCAAATCTTTGTGCCAGCAACAAACCTTCTTTACCTCTTTCTGTCCCTGGATCCAAAATGCAGCATTAAAATCACTTGTTCTGGGCCTGGATTCACTGACAGGAAACCCAAGGCACTACTTATGTTTACATTACAAGTTTATGTGCTTATTCATAAAAATCCTGTAGTCAGAACGATCAGCTTGGATTGCTGATGAGGAGGATTATTTTAATTTCTTTATGTATTTCAATTAAATGCATGAGTATTGATTTCAGTGCATTTTTTCAGTTAAAAGCACAGTGATTTATACTGCTAAAATGCTATTGCTTGCCCTGCCAAAAGCATGCATCTGGGAACATTTCTGGGTTGCTCACAGTCTTTTCTCTCTTCTTTTTGCCTCTGATTGCCAGTGCATGCTGCTGAAATAAACCAGCTACTTCAAAAGGCAGTTCCTGTTTTCTGTCCTTGTGAGTCTGGTAGTGTTTTGGGAAAGGGGGAACGACAGTAAGAGAGAAAAAAATAGATTCAGGGCTCATGAATAAATAAAGAAAAAAAATATAATGATAAAGCAGTACACCTACCTGAGCTCCATTCTTTCTCCCAGGGTGATACCATTTTCTGGATTCATCTGACGTTGTAGAATTTGAGTTTCAAGGAGCCATAAGCTCTCCACAGCATTTGAATTTTGTGACCCCATCTCCACAAGCTCATTGTCAGCCTGCACTTTCACGGCTCCCTCCAGAACGGTGCTGTGATGTGCCTGGTGTCCCCTGCTGTGACATGCCCATCCTGGCATACAGCTCTGCACAACCACAACAGGACAGAAGAGCAGCCCCAGATTCACTTATTCGGTTCTCCAGCTGGTGTGACAGTTGCTAGCTCTCTCCTTTGTCCAGCACTTCTGATACTCTCTGCCATAGCGAGTTTCTGCGAGTCTTTTGCCACACCTAAATAAGTGTATTTGTTCCTGCAATAATTTGGCCGTGTGCTCACACTACTCCTTCTCTCCTCAGGACCAGAAAACCCAGAGCATTCTTGTATTATTAATGAAGGACTTTTTGCATTGCCACAGGTAATACAGTATTCACATGAGCTTCACATTCATGGTATAAAGGGACACATAACTAAAGTAATTATGCTTCTACTGTTACCAACAGAACCCCAAACTGAGTACAGTTGCACATGTGGATACACCTAGCATAATTTAGGTTTTACCAGTAAACCACTGGTGTAAACTGGAGTCCATTCCCTCCTCCCCTGCTGGCTAAGAAATGAACAGTGTAACTTATTGTACTGGTGTGGTTCTGCAAGCACAGAAGTCTCAAAGACTAAGAAGTGAGGGCACACCCTCTGCTAGGTCAGGAATTATCTCATTAGGTGCATAACAGCATATTAAGGAGGAACAAGAGAAGCAAGGCCACATAGTTTTTCTTGAACACTGATTTTCATCTTCCAAGTGCTTTACAAAAAAATGTGTCACAATGAAATATGGAAACACACTTTTCAGGAATTATCTATCTTATATTCTGAATAAGGAAAATGAAGCAGAGATGTTCAAGCAGATTTGGTCAAATTACCAAAGCAAATGCGTGATAGAGAAAGGTCTAGTTCCCAATTCACTAGCATATCAGACCTTGTTCTCTGCTTTTAGACATTAACTATCACTAAGAAGGTTATCAACCTAGCCTAAAAGTGTGCTTGAAATGATTCAGCAGTGTGATAGGCTTAATGAGTTCTGACCTGCTCCTCGAGTTGTTGTAACTGATGATAAGCACTGCTCATCATTTCCAATCCCAACCAAAAGGTAACTTTCACTGAAGATGATTCAGGTCAACATCTTCCACTTAGCAAGTAAGGTGAACTCAGCAGGTGATAGCTCAGCTGATGACATTATACGACGTTAAGGTAATTGTACCCTATGACCTTACTGAGTACAGACTAAAAGGGGAAGTTTTCTAGTTCAACCATGAGAATACTTGGGAAAGAAGCTAGAAGTGACACTTTCAGTGTTGTCTTTTATCCTAAAAAGATATTTTCTAGTATTTTCACGATTGTAATCTATTATTGAGTTACAAAGAGTATTCAGCGCTATTAATGGTCTGACAACTCACCTCTGTACTTTTCTTGCCTTAGGAATGAAATGTTCTTTATACACAGGTTGAAATCTCAAACCACGTGGCTCTCTAATGCAAATGAAACTCTTGCTCCTTAATAGTATGATGTTTTTTGTTGTTGAAAATTTCTCAAAAATCATATGTTTAAGTAGCTATCTTCAAAATCCCATTCAGGTCAAGAAACATCCTTCCAGTGGAGTAGCAAAGCCAGTGACTAATAACAAATTTTAGTAATCCAATTTGTTTTTACTGTTTGTGCTATATGCTTATGTTTTCATTTCCCTCAGCCTGGGCATCCAAACTATAGCGTTAAACATTTGCATATTACTATTTTCAATTTATACTGTCATTGCTACAATCACTACGATCTGAAACCAGTAATAATATCTGCTTGAAAAATAAATTATCTTTCAGGATTTTACAAATATGCACTTATGGTTTCCAGAAGTACCAATACTCTATCAAGAACTTGATAGCTTTGTGCTTCCCATGAGAAAAGAATCTGAAAGTCTACATTACTATGTGGAGACCAGAACCACAGACACAGAAAATTCAGTTAACATCCTCAAAATAGGGGCAGGGGGCAAAAAACGATTTGAAGGAGGCAAATGTTACTCATAAATCTTGCTGTAGTTTAAAAAGCTTTTTCATCTTAAATACACTTTTAAGAGAAAAATCAAAAGGAGTAGGAAGAGGAATATGATGCCAATCAGAAGAAGAACTAAGAACTCTGACTATACATGATCCAAGTACAGGAACATTCACTGATGAAACTGAAAGTGATCACTGAAGGTGGTCTTATATCCTTACGCCACAAAGGACCTCCAAATCTCTTTTTGTCCAGTTTACAAGCAAGAGAAAGACAAGCTGGTAACATCTTAGCATGGCGACTGTCTTAACACACGATTCTGATAGTGCTTGAGGTAGCACAAATTGGCTTTCCAACATGACTGGGAAGAGGGATTTCATGTAGTCACTCAGTGCAAGATGACAGTAACAGAAACCAGGATGACTATGAATGTATCAGATATATACAGCTGGTAATCCCTGTGGTTCCCATTTAGAAGCAGCGGGATCATCAATGGCCTGAACCACAGCTAATGGGAACCACTCTTTTCCCTCTTCTTTAGAAATAAGGTTTGCCTTAGACCTCAGGTTCTCAGTCAAACAACCTTCCATAAATTCCACACTACATCCCACTACCCAGGTGTCCCCCTCCACCACCCAATGTGCAAACTGTAGATGAAGAAGTCATGAGAACATAGGCCCTTCCTTGGCAGGTGCATCGTGCCTGCTGCTTAATCCTCACCTCTCAGCTCCAATTCCCTCTTAGTGGCACTCCAAGCTCTGTGTTCCCAGCCTATCTTCCCTAGCTCCATAGATACTTACCTCTTGGCCCACATATCCTTAGGTATCCTTCCTCTTCCCTCTCTGACTCCTTCTGCCCTCCAATTTGCACAACACTGTTGGCCAACATGCTGAGAGATTTCTTTCCCAACAGATGGGCTCACAAACAGGGAGTGAGGAAGGTGATGGAAGAGCAGCAGCTCCCTAGCCATAGGGTATCCATACACATTCACAGCAACGGGTTGCACCATGCCTATATCATTATGGGCTAAAAGCCTTCTTGAAACAAAAGCTATTATTATAATTTGTTTCTGTCGTGGTTTTAGGCTCCCTGAACAATAAAGGGCCAATATGCAAGATACCATGCCTAAAATATTAATTCTAAGTCATCTAATGATAACATTTCTGAAGATAAAACAGATTCCCTTCCCTCCGTATATGACCACCCTATGTCCCCATATACAGGTGTTTTCACTCGGTCACTGGTGACTGAGGAAGCAAATGACATCTTTCAAGAGGTTGATATTTACTTTCTAATTTACACTGCATAAATGGGATTTCAATCATCAGCCACTAGGTGTTTTAGTGACATCAAAATATTGTTCATCAGGAATGGAAAGAAAAACAACAAGGAATTGCATCCAAAGGATTGATTTACCTTAGGCTAGCACTGCATTTCTACTTAATCAAAATATGCTATAAGAGGGGAAAATAAATGTCTACAACACAATTAAGAAAAATAACCTCAATTTGTTGCTCACAAATGTTTTTTAAAAAATCTACCCCTTATGCCAGCATTTTGGCTCACTGTGTCTACTCCTCTGTCATTAATGCTCTCTGCCGTAAGCACAACTCCTAGCTGGGGATTCCAACGCGTATGGGAGCTAGGATAAGATTCCAGATCTCAGTTGTGCTGGCATGAAGATAGGTCTCCTCAGTGATAGAGAAGACAATATCCTAGGGAGACTGGAATTAGTCCTATTCCACACAATTCAATCCAAGATGTAAGGCATATCAAGAAGCAAGTAATTACTAGCTAATGGCTGTGGATGGAAATGTAACATGGATCAGCAGCCTAAGCATTTCATGACAAGTGACAAGACAGTTTGAGAAAAGGGGGATTTTTTCCAAAAGGATGAAAGGTGTCAAGAGCAAAGAAAAAAGGGTTACCTCTTCAGTTTGGGAGGGGCTGATTCTAGGCATTGGAGACACTTGTGGTGTTTTCAGCTGTGTACTGTTGCTGTCTGGAACAAGCTCTCTGTGGATGGACTGAATATGGTTTTGGAGTTCACTTTCTGATTCAAACTTAACATTGCAACTAGAACATCGAGTCTTCAGTCCCCCTGCCTTGCTTTTGTTCTCAATGGAACTCAAGTTCTCACTTTGGCCCATGCCTTGTCTGTTACTGCTTGAAGGGATGTTGACACTTGGACTACCACTTTTACTGAGATTAACACAGCTAGCACACAGACCATATGGCAGACCGTTGATGTCAAGTTTCACTAAATCCTGTTTGGAGCGGAATTCCTTCAGGCAAGACGCACACTTGTACAGTTTCTGGAGATGCTGTGTGCGTCCTGTAGACTGCACGGCAGAACCGTTTCCAGTCTTCTGCATATGGAACGTGCCGTGGATTTTCAGTTCCAGCGTGGAGGTCACTGTCTGCATGCACACCACACAGCGGAACCCTGTCAAGGAGTTCCTCAGGTCAGGGTGCATTTGACAATGCTCTAAAAATTCCTCCTCACTCTGGAGGGGCATCTTGCAAATCCTGCAGTTTCCAGTGTCCAGGCTCTTACTATGTGTGACCTTATGCTCAGTAAGAGTCAGAAGAGACGGAAACCGCTCGCCACAGATTGGGCACATATAATGTTTCACTGGTCCCAAGTGCGTCTGCATGTGTTCTCGGAGCCCATTTTCAGAAAAGAATGTTCGAGAACACACATTACACTTGTAATTCCCTTTAATGAGTTCAGCCTTTTTCTTCACTATGGCACTTTCTCCAGGTCGAATGTTGTGGTCTCGAAGCTGGTGGTTTTGCAAGAGAGTCTCCATTGTGTAAGCTGCTCCGCAAATGTCACAGCCATACATAGGCTCAGATGTGTCCACATCTTCTTCACTGCCATCGTGGCTGTTATGGGACTCCTGGCTATTTGTCAACAAGGTCTGGAGTTCCACTTCCTCTTTCTGAACTTGCTCAGATGCCCCATTGGTTCCACAGTTTGGAGTTTTTGTTTCAAAAACACAATGCTTTTCCCTTAAGTGCTTTTCCAGCAAGATGATAGCATGGAAAGCTTTGCTGCAGAACTTGCAGTTGTACTTCTTGCTGTGCGTAGTGATGTGACACTGCAGCTCCACTTCTGTACCAAATGACTCACCACAGAAGATGCACTTGTGTACTTTGCCTTGGTTCTCCAGGTGGTTATGTTTCACATGAAGCTGTAGGTCAGTCTCATTGCGGAAATCCCAGTTGCAAGATGTACATCTGTATACTTTCTTTTCATTACTGTGCTTCACAGCCAAGTGTAGCTGGATGGAGACCTTGGAGTCAAAAACCTCTTGGCACAAGGTGCAGCGGAAGAACACGAATGTATGCATGTCCAGTAGGTGCTTCTGCAAGTCATCCACAGAAGTGAACTGCTTGTCACAGCTTTCACAGATATAGTAGGTTGAGGTGATCATGAAATGAATGGTAACATGCTTCAGCAGAGACTCCTGATTTGGAAATTCCTTGTTGCACTGAGGGCAGGTCAGTTTTGGCAGGACAGTGTCAAGATGTGTTTTCAAATGAGTCTGAAAACCGTCCAAGGAAGTATACTTAGCACCACACTGATTACAAATATATTCCCCTGCAGGACGAGGAGGAGCACCTCCGACTGCCTGCATCATCTTTAAAGAGGTCTGCTCAATGGTTACAGGAGATAATGGACTCATGGCTCTGGACTTTTTTCCATTGTGGATGTAATTCAGCGCCAAAGGAATGTTCTTATGGTTCTCCTTGATATGCTTGTTCAGTTTAAGAACACTATTAAATATTGGAGAATTTGTACAATAAGAACAAGAATACACTTCCACCACTGGATCTTTTGGGGTTCCAAGCACAGGGGAACCAAAACGGGAACTGCTAAGATCACAATGGACTTGTCTAATATGCTCTTCCAGAGAAGAATCTGTAAGAAATCCCATGTAGCAATGGGGACAAAAGAACGCATTACTGTCCTTAGCAGCAGGGTTGGCAAATCCATGAGAACAGCGGATATGTTCCTGAAGGGTGTTGAGGTCATTGAACACTTCAGAGCAGAAGTTGCACTGGTACACCATGGCAGGCATGGTAGAAACAATCAGTGCTGGGTCTGGAGCTTCATGGACTTGCTTAAGATGTTCATTCAGATTGTAGAGAGATGGCAATACCTCCAAACAGTACTGACAGATATGGGCTTGTTCGGGTTTATCTAAATGCATAGTTTTCAGGTGTATCTGCAAAACTGCAAGGCTGGAAAATAACTGTTTGTTGCAATAAATGCAGCTATAAGTAACTTTTGCTTGTTTACTCGAAGGACCAGTGATATCTGGCACTTGCTGAGCTGCCCGCTTCCTTCCACGCCCTTTTGGTATAGGAGGAGCCGTTTCCACCATTGTTGAACTATCCACTGAGAGATTAGAATCTGGAGTAGTGCTAGATACTGAGGTGTACCCTACAGTTACCAAAGATGGGCTGTTGCTGTGGTTGCACGACTCTGGTTGCTGGTGACTGTCCATGTGGCTGTACAGCTCCTCCACAGTATGAAAGTTCTCAGAGCAAATGCTGCATGAATTCTTCTTCTCACCATTATGAACCTGCTCCATGTGATTTACCAGGGACGTTTCCTCTACAAAGAGTTCATGACAGTAAACACACTGAAGAGCAGATCGATCTTCATTAGGGGAACACTCAGGGTGACATTCTGCAATGTGCTTCTGAAGATCTTCAGGAAAATCAAAGCCTTCTTCACACTGACTGCATTTCTGAGTGTCTTTCATTTTCCAGTCCTCCATCCGGGAAGCGGACTGAGAGCCATCTTTGTTCCTCTCGTGAACCTGCATGTGTCCATGCAGTGAACTAGATGACAGGAATCCACGTCTACAAATGGCACACTTATATGGCTTGTTGGACGTATGAGTCTTTAAGTGAATTTTAAGATGATCACTCCTTGAGAACGCTGCATCACACTCACTGCAGTGATATTTTTTGTCTCCCGTATGAAGCTTTATGTGGCGGTCCCTGCTCCGCTTGTGTTTGAAGAGACGACTGCAGTATGTGCACTTGAAAGGGAGCTTGTCACTGTGACTTTGCTCGTGGTGTTTTAAGTAGCTGAGGCGGCTGAACGATTTGTCACAGAACTGGCATGGATAGGGCAACCCTGGGCCTCCTTCCTCTTCACCAAAATCACAGCCTTCTCCATGGCTTGGGGAAGTCTGGTCCTTGCTGGAAGGCGATGATGCTGGCCATGAGCAAGAGGGGTCATCCTCAACATCCACTCCGTCTGAAATGAGAAAGAAACACACCCACAAGCTTAATCCCAACAGTTCAAAGGAGAAAATGCATATGAATAACACAGGTCTGCTAGTCTTAAATAGCTAAAACATATTAAACTCAGACTAGGATATTTCCTACAATGCTATCCAACAGTTTCAAGACTACATTTATTTTTATCATACTGTAAAACATTAAAAGTTATTAAATAGTTCTATGCCTATATTAACTTTTTATTGCTTTTTTTATCATTCTTTCTGAGTTACAGGATATGTATTATACATTGACAATTTTATTAAAATGCAGATTTTAATATATTTAATGTTTCTTTTGTATCCATTGCAAAATTATTTGCATATTATGTGAGCATCTGAAGAGTCAAAGGAAAGGAGAAATATTACAGGAATGATTTAAAATTAATACTGTCAACTCACACGCCTAATATTTAATGAAAAGATTCCCCGTTTGCCACACATTTGTGAGGTTTTTTCCCCTTGAAGTTGATTCTGAACACAGAAATCTTTTAAAGGCTGAGAGAGACTTAGGTGTTATTCTAAACAATAATAGGAAAAATTACAGGGGAGGAACAGGACAACAATATAAACAGTGATGTTTGCCTCTAATAAGTGCAACCAGATTTCTCCAATAATGACACAATTCAGTTACTGAGAGCTGGCAGCTGGATCATTAAATGTTCAAAACAAACTAACAAACTAACAGCCAGGATCAAGGAAAATAAGAATGTGTCACAAGGGTCAGTTATGAACTGCATTTTTTTTTCCTTTTTAAGTTCAAGAGGTTGCCCACCATTTCTTCCTTTTTGCAAAGGCCTCAGCCAACTGAACTTCCTTAGTCCAGCAGAACCTGTACTGTGAAGTGATCACAGACAAAGCAACTTGTAAAAAACTGGAAACAGGAAAAATGATAAACGTTTATGGTAAAAGCTGAAAGATTTATGAGTTACAAGGAAAAGACAAAACAGAAATGCTAGCCAGATAATAAACTGACTAGTTATCTGTGGTATTACCTCATCTCTACACAGGGCAAGTTGTAACTATTTTTTTCAACAGATGTGCTGTATAGCTTTTGCATCTTTTGTTTTAAATGCAGATTACAATACTGCAATGATCCTACTTATCTTAACATAAAACTTCTTTAAAAATATTAAAAGAATGTTTGAAAGACTACATCAAATTCTTCTATTCCTTTCCAGGGGCAATGCTTGGGTTTTCTTTTTTCCCTTTTAAAAATAAAACTGCCTACAGTAAGACGTCAGAAAAAGACAGGATAAACCCCTTGAAAAATATCTTTCTTAAGGTATTCTTGCAAAGCAGTAAGTTTCTTAACATCTTCAGCCTTCTCTCAAGAAATTTACTACAACAACACAAAAGTTAGAGCTGGCCTATATTATACAAACAAATTCCAAGCCTGCTTACTTTAAGGTAAAGAGATTTTACTAGATTATCAACCTCTCGCTTATCCACAGGAAACAGATGAGGATTCATTCCTTTCCTGCATCTAGAAACTGATGACAACGCCATCTCACTATCAATGCCAGATGGCAACCATCTAACTCTGAAAAAACAACCAAACAGCATTGCTGGATGCCTGCCCATTGACACAATGCTTTTCAGGATAAGTTGGAAACTGCATGGTTTTTTTATCCTCTTGTTTACATCTTGGAGAAGAGGGTTTCACAAATCACACACACCTTTCCCACACAGACACGATATGTATCTGTAATTACCTGCATACAAATCTGCATTAATTGTATATACTTAAATAACAAAATCAAACTCTGGCCTGAGTGCTATGTTTTTGAACTGAAAACAAAGCTGTTTGGTTTTTTTAAGATAAAAATTGAAAAATAAAAATCCTCCCTTCCAGTAAAAGTACTGTCATCTGCTAAAATGCTTCCCAATGTACTGAAGCAAAGTTCCAAATAAAATCAATCAGGTGAGTTTTTAAGTTGATACATTAATGACTGTAACATTCATAGGAGACTTTTAATGTAAATCTGTGTACTGCCTTTTCAAATTGCCAGGTTTGAATCTAAAACTCAAAATTATCAAAACAGTGGAACAAGCATTTGCAAAAAAATATGTAAACGTTTCCTACAGTTTTAAATTTTATTTTAAATGCATCTTTCCAGCTAGGTCTTTTAAATTGGGAAAACCTTTTGTCCTTTAAAAATCCAATATATTTCTGACATACAACCACTGCTGGCAGATAAACAGGAATTTATGTCAAGCAACTGAGTGAAGAAAAATAGTCTGTGACTGCCTAGGCAACATATTTTGTAACCAAATTTAGTATTAAAATGTATATCCTATGGAGAAATGATATATTATTCCATAAAGGTTTAGAGGAATATATAGGAAGTGTTATAAATACTGCCCCATCACTGACATAGTAGTAAATCACTTCCTTTTTGTGGAAGTTTTACCTATTATACAACTATTCCTCCTGGGTCGTAGATCTCAGCAGGCTTTTGGGCTGGCAGCAGGGTCAGGATCAAGCATGGAGTGTGACCATGGCATAAACCCCTTTCCCCCACCCAATTCTCCTTGTTTGCTTGGGGATCTCTTCTCAGCTTTTATACAAGGGTAAGGAAAGCAGAGGGGGAATAGTGAAACTATAACACAGAGATGGTTCTTACTTTCCAACTGGCAAATATAAATGTGTCACTTTGTCATTGCGTTTTTTAATCTGAGCCCATAATAATTCTACAGAGCAATTCTGTTTGTGCAAAAAGGAGAAGAGCAAACCACTTACAAGTCTGACTTCTGTTCCTTTAACGTGAGATGTGAAAATCTTTCAATCTCTCAGAGCTACAGTAGAACCAGCAAGGCAGGGGGAATTCCACACAGCGGAGGACAACAGGATTTTCCTGTCTATGAGTCTAACAATGCAGCCAATATGCTTTCCCAGCTCTCCCTCCAAGCCCAGCATGGTGGAGCTGGGGGAGAGTTGGTGTGGAAGGGGCCCTGGTGGTCAGCCACTGTGCTCCAGAAGGAGGGCCCCTGGGCTGCGCTCACACAGAGGGTTTCAAAGCTGAGCCTGTCAGCTCTCAGTGACCCACAGAAGGACTTTTGAAACTGTCCTTTTGCAACAAGGGAAATGTTTTGCTGCAGTGACTTTTGCTGTGCAGACTCCAACCTGAACACTGGGAACATTGTGTGCAGTGGACTAACGTGCCAGGTGAGCTCAGGGGTTGTCTAGGAATGCATCTGGAGACAGCAACCAAGAAGGAAACCCGGACTAAGGGTAACTCGTGCTACAGCAGGACATGAGTGATGGCAATGTCTGTCCTGTCATCTCCCCACCCTTTCCCACAACGATGCTGTCTCATAAAATTAAGGTGCAACTTTAAGAGCATCTCTCTCAAAATGTCAGTGAAGTGCAACTTGCTGCCCTGCACTGAGGCTACTCCCCATGTGCAAGCATAAGGTGAGCAGACCTGGGCCCTCAAAGCTGTGGCAGAGGAGCTGAACAGAAGGACCCTGCAGCAAACCAGAGGCTCGGAATGCAGACTCCATTCCTACTTTCCCAGGGGAGCTTACCACAGAGCCAGCTCTGTGTTGGAGGTAAAGTTTGACCTGCTGTCAGGGTAAAGGGCTTCAAACCCCTTTTTGCCTATCACTCCCATAGAAAATACAGTTTGCTGCTACTCTGCACACAGCTGCCTGTATATAAATCTGCAGACACCTACATACTGAGCTATATGTCAACATTACAAATACTGATCTTTAATGTTATAACAAGCTGTTTTAAAATACTCTGGACCAAATTCAGATGCACACATACAAGTCCCCAGGAGTGGTACATATCTATGTGAGGGTAGAATAGGGCTCCAGGTATTTGACAGAGTGTTTATGGAGTTTTAAAATATATTTTCTCTATTGACCTTTTTTTTTTTCCTTCAGCACTCACTAAGTGCTACTTACTGTAAATGCCTTTTTTGTGTTACGGCAAGTATTCTGAGTTTCAATGTGATGCACTTAACATGTCCATGTAAATTTTTAATTTTTGGAACCAGTCACTTCACACTCGCTGACTCTAAGAAAGCTCTAGCACTCACAACCCAAAAACTTTGCAGAAAATCAGCTACAAAGCCTAAAAGTCTATTTAAAGATGCAAATGTGTGTGAATAGTTAGTGCAGATGTTTTTCTACACCAACTGTACTTGCTGAGTTTCACCATTTCCATAAAGCACATTAAAACAAGTGTGTGAACACTCTGAGATGAAAGTACCAAGCACTCCTGAGACTTCCAGTGGAAAGTAGAGCTGCCTGACTTTTCTCCAAGCAGACAGGAATGCCCATGATTCAGCAGCCTGAGTAAATAAAAGAGGTCCTTATTTCCTAATTTTGCTGGCTGGCCACACTGCAGCAGTCTCTGTGCTGCTGCCAAAGGGGATGCAAAACTGGAACTACACCCAGCAGCTGAAGGACTGTCTTTGTTAGCCAGCCAGCCCTTCCTGACCATCTTCTGGCAACAAAACTACCGTATCCTGCAAGGAAGACCTCCATCTCAAGCTTGATAATTCTCTAGTCTGTCTAATAGGACAAAACAACAAATTTTGCCTGGTCTGTGTCAGAGGAGGACAGCTGGAAACTCAGTTAGTAGCAGAGTAACACCTGTTCGGTCGTACTGATGGGGGAAAGTGCTCACTAACAGAAAAGTGAAGCAATACCAGAAGGAGTTATCCCACAAAAGGGGGGGATGGAGGAAGCATCAGAGCACAAAAGCACCTCTGTGGAGTTAGCAGCCAGCTACTCATGTGCCAACTCCAGTAGACGTGAGGTCTTAAAAGTGATCTTATCCCTAGTACTGCTGACTGAATTAACAGAACCGCTTCAGAAAGACGTTACTGAGTCACCAGGAAGGTCTATGACATACACATGCTTTAGCTGGAGTATGCTTCAGGGCACTTGCTTTACCATGGCTTATTTTTCTGTATGACTTAAATATGTTTTTGCTTCCACTAGACAAATGGCCACATTCTTAAAGCAAATGTCAGCTAACCTTTGTGTGCCATAATACATAGGGTTCCTCTGACAGAACAGAGTTTACAAATAAGAACAAATTAATATTTTCAATATCCTGTAAGCAGCAGTTTCCCATTTTCCCCATTCTGCTGCTCAAGTAACTGGGGCACAGACAAACTGGAGCACTTTGCCTCAGGTTACAAATGTAATCTGTGCAAAGGAGGAAACAGAACTTGCATCTCTCCGGTCTGAGCCATTCCTGCAAGAAAAATTCTTTATCCCCCTGAAACACAGTGCCGGCAAAATGCCTAAGCTGCTGGACTCGACCAAAGAGAAAGCCCAGCAGTTTAGCTGGACAGACCCCCCCAGCTCTGGGTCCTACTGATACGTTCTCGCTAGTTTGCCCCCGTAACGGTAACGGCAGACTGGTCACACGGCTATCCCCCAGGACCTCATCTGAAGCACTAAATAGCAAGGTTTCTTTAACAGGTACAAAATAACGAGTTACATAGGACGGTAACAGACACTAAAAATGAAATATCAAGTATACCAGGCAGTAACACATAAACCCATCTACTCTGTACTGCCACAGGCATATGGATTGTGAATGCACATGTATGCGTTTATGCACTGGATTGCTATGTAGTTATTATTTGTTGGCCCACTACCAGCCAAAAACCTGTTCATACGCCAGTGCACAGACATACATGCACTCATACACATCTATTGAAAACTCGTAAAACAAAAAGCTTTGTTAATTTACCACATGGCTACGAGGCAGAATTTGATTTGTAAGAAAGGAAGGACTACACAGCAAGTAGGTAGTTCAGTTAACTGGATGTATGATAAGGCTCCACAGTTTTAAATCCTTGCATTTTTGTGCAGGTAATTGAGTGGAGTGGTTATTATATATCATATAGTTTACTTGTAATGGCCGTTTCAGGTTTTAGCGCTGGCCACATTTTATGTTATTACCACCACTAATTGTCTGCAGGGCTACCTTGAAAATGAGATAAGGAATCTTAGGGGAATATGCAGGTGTGAATAAATAGTAAATGAAGAGGTTAGATATTGCTGAAATAAAACAATATTGTACTGTGTGCTGAATATATCTAAATAACTAGAAGATCAAAGGACAGTGTTTAAGGATTAACATGACTTCAGTGATGGCCTAACATACATGCCATGAAGCAAACTATAGTTTTGAAGCTTTTAATAGAATTAGCAGATAGTACTAGACTCTAAAGTAACTTTAAATAAAATATACATTATTACATAACATTCTCTGTTTACTTTCAATAGAAATGTACACAGTCTTGGAAAAGCTGAAACTTTAATATAACCATCACATTTTTTTCACATCAGTGACCCCACATTAAACTCACTCATTTGTCTCATAACTTATTAAATGGCTTGAAAACTAATACTCTGTAATGGGCATTCAAAAGAGAAATGTGAACTTTAAAAATTATTTATAATTTACAGATGTTTTTTAAAATCTATCAATATTTCAAAACTGCTCTGGGAGCATCAATTAAATGCATTAACAGTTAGATTACTGGGGGAGAAACATACAGGGGTTCCTGACCAAAAGAACTGAGACAGCTGGTAGGGAGGTTTCCCCATTTTAAATTTCATAACCAGAGGAAAGGCAGCTCCTAGAAACAACAAATAAGTCACTTTTATACCTCACAGGAAAAACCTGCTTGCTTTTATAAAATGCTTTTAATGCCTACATAAGTAGTTAACATTCCTGTATTGCTCTCCTAAGGTAACCTAAGCCTCCAGTTCCATTATGTCTTCTTCAGAAGACATATTACTATTACATATGTAGAGAGGAGCATAAATGTTTTCCTTGATTGTTGCTTAAAGTTCATTTGAACAGACGGAGCCCAATGAATTCCATTTTCTGCAGCCAAATTAAAGAAAATGTAAGCAGTTCACATTCTGCTCCACCTTTCAAATCATACACAAAACCCAATTTGCAACTAGAAGAAAACAGAGCTACTCTTTGCTTGTTTGAGGAGGCTGGTATTTTGTGCCTCTGTAGGCAAAGAGAAAGAATAAGTAATTTTCCACAGTCCTGTACATATAACTAATGACAGTCACCATCCTCACAGCTTATTATACTGCTTTACATAATTGGGAATCGCATGTCACACAATTAATTTACAGGGGTTGTTTAGTTGTGACTATACAAGCACTAAACGATCCAAATTAGCTCATTTGTCCACTGCTTAAATGTGACAAACACATTTACACTGTAGTTCTTCCGCCATTAAGTTGCTGTTTCTTTCAGTTGCTGTTTTTGTTTGTTTGTACAATATGAGTCAGAGACCACCAGGCTTGTTCCATCTGAAGGTAGGGTCAGAAAAAAAACACCCTGAGAACAATTACATTTAGAATCAAGATAATGGCAGAGCAAAAGCCCATTCAAATACTCCAACAAACTTGCACATAAAAATGATTTCCTAAGAACCTGTATATTAACAACCTCACGTATTAAAAGTAGTGATTCAGTCAATCAGGTCTTTGCTAGAGAATAATTATTATAATTTGTTGTGCTGATAACAGTATTTGTTTTGCTTATTAAGAACAGCAAATGACTAGGGGATAACAGTTCAGGGTTCCTCACTGGACTCCAGTATTTCCCTCCGCATTCTGCTTTCACTGGGTCATGCTCTCCCCAGGCAACATCATGAATAGGACCAAAAGCCCCCTCTCTCCAATCTTCCCCCATGCTGCAGCTCCTTTTGAAAGCATCAGATACAGCAGCCCCTGTAACACAGTCCCAATCAAACTTTCCAGTGACATACAGGTACTAAAATGAATTGACTGTTTCTGTCTTTCTTTTCGAGGTCACAATGTAAGGAGTGTGTCTTAAGTCAGAGAAATGTCATTCTTTCTCTTTCCTTCCCAAAATCAAATGGTCCAGAAGATCAGACCCTGAGAGCTGAAGGAGACCCTGCTGCACAGCTGCCCTCCAAGTCCCCATTCCCACACAGCTGCAGGGCCCTGCAGGGAGAAGGGCAGGCTGTCAAAAGCTCCCTAGCTGGAGGCTCAGACGAAAGACGGAGCCCCTGGGCAGATTTGCAGGTAGAAACCCCTAGATGTCAAGCACCACCTTGGGTCCTGATTTGAGTATTTCCCTTCTTTCAGTTAATCTTGAGTTTAATCATGAAGGTCTGCAGAGACTGCTGTTGGTGTACCTTACACTCGGATGCCTTCCCCTGTTTTTTATAATGTATGCCTGTCTGTCCCACTTGTGCCTACATTCCAACCACCCCAATTCATTGCTTCATTGCCTCTAGATCTAAACAGCAACAGCAAGACACAGTTTGGAGAAGGCTAAACTAGGACAAAGAAAAGAAGGAAGGCAATATGTGGAGAAGTAAAAGAAAGGAATATAGGATAGAGAGAAAGGAGTAAATAATTGCATCTGAAAGAAACCCAGGCAAAGATATCTAAAATTTTTTTCAAGGAAATGGAAAGTAAAAGGAAATTAAGATCAAGCAAAAGCAGTGTAGGCAGTTAACGCTTTCAAAAACACATCAGTGTTATTTTACAGTGTGCTAGAATTAAATACAGTAAATAAACACAGAACTGCTTATTTCTCAGAATGACAGAAATGTGGTGGCGGTCTTATTTACACAGGTGAAAACTCCTGGACCTAGATCTGCAAAGGGACCTAGGTGTCTCCAGGAGCCTAAGAAGTAAAGAAAGCAGGATTCATGGGGCCCTGGGGGGGAACCAGGAAAAGGTCTGCAACCTCGCAGCTTGGGCACTCAGCTGGGAGAGGGGAGTACTGGGCTCTTTATACATTAAAGAGGCACTGGATAAAACCAAAAATAAACTTAAGCTGAGTTCCAGACTGCAAGAACCCCTGGACTAAATGAGTGTCCTTCTCAAAAGGTTAACAAGTTCCTTCTCAAATGTGCTCCTACCAGCCCTATGAATAGGATACTCTTTCCCTCATCAAGCCCAGCTTCCAGGAGACGAGACCTCCGCACAACTGAAGACCCTCTGCTCAGAGGTAGGAAACACGGCTTTGAATCCCCTCAGGATGTTCAGGAAACTGAATCAAGACATCATGCCATTTAATACTTTACCTACTTGGCCCTTATGCAGGTAAGGCAGGAACACAGCACTTTCTGCTGAAAGTGCCCAACAAGTTCTGGGCTTAGTACAATGCTCTCCATGCAGCAGACTAATCAAAGGCAATGGGTACCCAGATGCTCACACTCCAATGGTTTGCACAGACTACCAAACCACAGCAACCTGAGAAACTTTTCATGAAAAGAAGAGGTGCCTACCAAACTGAGGCAAACTCAGGGAGCTAAGTTTTGGATAACCAATTCTATTCAGCTTCTTATAGTCCCTCCACATCCCATTTTAGGCTCTCTTCTTTTAGATCTGGCTGTTGTACTGCACAGATGTGCTGCACAGCTGTTAAAAAAGATGTCCTGGAGCAAAGGTAACCTTGATTTTTAAACTAAGTCAGTGCTCAGGATGGCAGACAAATGCTTACACCCACTCCAGTGCAGCACAGTGACACTGGGGGCAGCATGTCTTTTCAATGTAGTCAAAGTGCTGCGTAAGACAGTCCTTTCTCCCTGACTCTTATTTTCCCCAGGTTGCTTGTATGAGAACGCATGTGGATGTCTGTGCCATGGGACAGGCACTGCTTGGCAGGTGTACATAGTTTCCTCTAAAATACAGGCAGTCTAGCCTGTAAGGGGAACCTAATGAATTTCCCAGTTCAAAATGGTCAGAAGACCAAATCCTACTATGAAGCTGTCACATGTAAACTGTCACACCTACCATCTTCCTATCTTGCAGAACATCACTCTGTGTGGAATTTTGCAAGGTAAGAGTTGCATTTGAAATATATATTTATGCTTTTTTAGGTCCTCTCACGTTAATATAGGTTTATTTGGGTGATTAAATTGTAAAAAAAGGTGAAATTCCTTGCAAAAGGCAGATTCTTCCTTCTCTTCTGTAGAATTCCCATTCTACAAAGCCTGCTGAAACTCATGATTAACTGTCTGAAATAGAGGCCTCTCCAAAAATAAAGAGATATCCACTTTGTTAAAGACTGTTTCTAAAACAACTCTTTGTAGCTTCCTCAGTGTAGAATGGAAGCCCGATGTTAAATACAGTAAATTAAGCCTTCTGTTGTCAGAGCTGGAAATAAGAGTAGAGCAGAATAGTGGCTGGATTTGAAATGATTCTTTTTTTTTTTTATTGTCTTCATTTACATCCTGTCTAAGGTCTTCTGAGGAGCTCAAGGTGTCTTATCTCTGGTTACCAGGGGGTATTTTGCAGTCAAAGCAGTTAACGTACTTTCTCTCTCTCTTTTTTAAGACCATCTTATCTTATCAGACAGATCTCTTCAGGCTGAGGAGAACCCATACTTATCAGCTGCTGTACACTGTATTGACAGCTCAGTGCTGCGAGGGACAAATGAAAGCTTAGGGCAGAAAAAGATCAGTTAACCTGTTCCACTCTCAGTTTAGACTAATCTTTGGTTTGTCTAACTTCAGGAAACACTGTACATTTTTTCTCCGTTTACTTGGACAACAGAGGTGCACAATCGCATCCTTGGCTGCTAAATCCGGTGCACAGGTACAGGCACCCTAATAATCCCCAAGGCAGTCTGCCTGTTGACTTGTAAACGCCAGCAGCACTCTGCCAACCTCCAGCAACTCCTTCTCCAGGTGGCCTCAGAGGCAGTGGGCTGTTCCGGGAGCACCTGAAAGTTCCTGAGATCACCCAGCAGGCAAAAACTAAGGGCTGCACAGACTTGTAATTTGTGAACCAGCCTTCCCTCAGAGCAAGGGGAAGTATGCACACTAAAGGCCAGAAAAGGAAAGTAATCTAAATAATCTAAAGTAATCTAAAGGAAGTCTAAATGTAAGTAACGAGGATGAAGGCGAACCTGAAGAGCATCCTGCAAGCCTGCAAGCCTTTACAGCATGCTGTGATTGGTAACTAAGAGCAGTCAGCCCTGCTAACTGGGATCTCTAGAAAATACACAGGACAGATTTCTCACTTACCACAAAAAAAGACATAGATGGCAAGATTCCTCTTGTCCTTTTACTGATGTCATGAGAAGTGAACCAGGTCTAAAAAGTTACAGCTGCTGGTACTGAAAAATCATTCACCATAATTTCAGGTAGAAAAACATTCAGTTGTAGATTGAGCCATGTGCCGGTCCTGCTTTCTACTTTTTTATGTTTATTTTTTCCCTCCCTTTTGTGTCCAAACACTCCATGAGCACTTTTTTTATTAGTGATAACCCCAGACTTTCCCTGCAGAGAAGGTTCACTATTAATTGCCCATTATCTTGGTGTGTCAGCACAAAGGAGAGGGGAAGAAATTCTCATCCAAACGGTTTCACCTCCCTCTCTTGAGAGTGATGCCCTTGTCAGGGCATTAAAGACATGAAAACCTGCCACTTATCAGAATTGTGTTTGAATCGAACTACTGTCCTTGAAAACAGTAGACACCAGATACCATCAAAATAAGCCACATTGGCAGATCCTGTTCCACTGTGACTTAGGCAACCTTTATACAGCCTACATACACACTTGTAACTGGGCATGATCGGTAACATTATAGCCATAGTTTCAAATAAGTAAGGCATGTTCTTTTCCATTTTATAAAACAATAAGCATATTAAAAATAGCAACTGCCAGAATGAAGAAAAGTTGGCTAGCATCTATGTTAAGTCTCTAGGTACCATATTAAAATGTGGGATAGTAGTATGTACAGATTTTTTGAAAAGAGATGGGAGTAGAAGGCAGAAGATACACATGACATTTTTTATGAAACAGTTTGGAAGACTTCAACAGTTTAAATAAGCCTAAGGACACACTTGAATGTAAACTCATTGCTGAACCAAATCATAAAATTTTTTAATTACTTCACACCACCAAATCTTAACCAAACATAATTCAAACCTAGAATGAAACAATATTTCAAAGGAGTCTTTAACAAGTCTATTAACCTGATCAGAAATGAAAACAAAAAACCAAACCCCAAAAAACTTAAGTTATTTCCACAGCAGCAGAGCTCTATATGTCTTTTTTGGGCAATAAATGACTGCCCTCACTTTTCACAATTTAAAGTCACAAAGAGAGAGGGAAAAAATAGAAAAAAGTTACGCTCTGCTTTTAACAAGTAAACAAGTGTACAAATTAATTCAGAGAGCTGTAATTTTGAAAATTTTCTATGTTTAATGTGCACTGCAGTTAAACTACTTTTTCTGTACAAATTAATTTACTGCATCAGTGATCGATGTTTATGTTTAGGCAATTTTATTTCTCAGTATGGTAAAATTAGACCTAATAGTTGCAACCTGTTATGTCCAATCTGTCACTGAAATTCAAATTGCCTTTTTCCTATTATTCAAGGAGCAATTTGGAGGAATTAAAGCCATCTAAAACCAGAAGACAAACAATTCTCTGTAAGGACTCAATAGCCTGTGTCATCAACCTGCTCTAGAAAGTGGTGGTCCTTCCTTGGCAGTACCATTGCTACCATTTCCTCCGGTTCAGAACATTTGCAGCCTGAAATGCCACAGAAGGCACAAGTGCCTGAAAACAGCAGAGCATTGTGCCACTCCTTGAAGGGAATGTTAGGACAGGATAGATTTTGAACTAACAGAAATAGCATTAACAGCTAACAGAAAGATCATTCTCTCTATTCTATAACTGTTGATGTTCAGATATTTTCAATTAGCCATCCATGTATCTACAGAAAATAGATTTTGTTCTTCAACTGGGACAAGTTAGTTATTGCCATCTTGTTCTTGTCAGTGAAGCACTCAGCTCCTACCGAAAACCACTATTTATTGCTTCTAGTACTGAAATATACGTGTTGAACTCTGTTTACTAGCCATTGTCTTATTTTTCCTCACTTCAAGTGAAATGGCTGCACTATCCACACCAGACTATTCCCATGAATCCCCTGAGGCTTCTAGAAACCTAAAAGACTTTCACACATCTTCCAATGTATCTTATATGTTTTGATCACATTTAAATTTCTGGATGGGATGTTATATGCTGTTTCTGTTCTCATTTTTCTGTTCTATTCTTAAGAGCCTAACAATAATCCTCCTCACAATTAAGAAACAAATACTCACTATCTTTTCCCCTCTCACACATCTACCATTATCTTTAGTTTTACTTTTTCTCTCTGTGTTTGTGTTTGTGTTTGTGTTTGGGAAGGACAGACTCATTTTTCTCACACACACAAAAAAAAATACTTCGCTTTCCGAACACCAGCCTGCATACAAGTTTTTGGTCTTGTCGGTGATGGATGGAATAGAAACAGTGAGATGAGAGATAATGTTGATTTTGAGGAGATTTTGCATCTTTTCCAGTCATTTTGTTTTACATTCTCTCTTTCATCACTTTTAAAATTCCAAGTAGGCTCATTCCTTGGCAAGATTGTTCAGTTCATCAAGATGATTAATAATTTTACAACTAGGTTGTACTGATTAATGTGGATTAGCCAAGTGATTAATAATTATAATGTTTTGCAGGACCAAGCTGCCCTAAACATCTTGGTCTTTGATAGTATTTTACAAGTGGAACTTCCTTAGATGGATATGTAACTTCCTGGATTCCCAAGGCTCAGCAAAGTGGCATGGCCTTACCCCTGGGTTCACTCCTCTGTTTTAGTGCTCATAAACCATTTTCAGATGACAATATTTGAACTAAGACCCTTGCTTTCTGTACAGCACTTGGCTGCTATTTCCTCTTCCTCCTAGTTGTTTGTTTCATTCCCCTGATTGATGTTATCAGACTTATCTCGATGTGAGGTAAAACATGCCTTTTTACTGATTCCTATACAATTTCTAAAACAAAGACCTGAACTTCTGCTGATCCTTTGCCAGCCCTTGGCATAGCACAAATAACAACATCATTTACATGGGCTTGGGTACGTATGTAACACTTAAATCACTTGTCCAAGGTAGAAAATAGACACCTTAATTGTAGTGCTTGAATTTGAAGCACAGACCATTGTATTCCGCGATTACATTTACATCCTTCCTCCTGAAGTGGCCAATGAACCAAATCACTATTTATCATCTATTGTACAAGATTTCCTGACTCTGCTTCTGTTTAGACTCCTGTTTTGCTGATACTGGACTTTATAGTATTGTCAGTCTCCAGAGGGGCATATAAAAGCACAATCTATTCCTACGACTGAATAGCAGGCTCTGTGTTAGGTAATGCATTGGCCAGTAGGCTGCACTTTCTTGCTAATCACAGTGGAAGTTTTCTCTTAAAGAAAACATGGCACAGCAAATGGCATGGAATCAGCTTGCTTTCTAATTGGAGCTTTCTTTTTAATTTTCTCAGTAATAAGTTTCCCCATAAACACTTTCTTCTATATTTGGATACTGGATTTAACCCTCATACAAAATAAGACACAATGATATATTTATTTGATCTTTTCTAAAGCACCAATTGGAAGCCAAGTAGCATAAAGAGCCAAATGCAAAACAGTAAAAGCAGAAAGCAAAATCTAATAGCATGTTACAATATGCTATACACACAGAATTCAAAAGGGACCTGCCAGCCCCAAAAGATTCAATTCCTGACTAGTTAGAGGAAAGAGAAAAACAAAAGGGTAGCAGATGCAAAAACAAAGGTAGGGAGCCCATAAAACAGTCATGGATAGGCCAACTGAAATAAACAGGGCTTGCAGCTTGCCTTAAAGGCAGCCAGCAAGGGGCTCTGGCAGGGAGTTCCACAACCGAGGACAAGAAGCACTTGCCTTCAGCCTGCGCCTGACTCAGCCCAGGGAGAGAAAGCTGACTATGTCCAACTGCGAGCAACTGCCAGACAGGGACACGGAGTGCAAGGCTCTGCCCAAGAACCAGGGAATTAAAATTTGAACAGCTACGTGGACAGAGATGTACTTTTTAATATATCAGCCTTCCACCCCAAAGAGGGTCCAGATCAATTTCAAGGGAAACAATTAGGAGCACATTACAGTAGTCTAGCCCAGATGACTGCAGTATGGTTTTTGTCCAAGATTAAGCAAACTGTTCAAATAAGTTGGAAATTCACCCCTAGGATGTAGAACTAGGGCCCTTCTTTCTGGGGAAGGAACAATGTTGGTCAATAATACTCCCAACAAGTATCCCGTGCTAGCCTGAAAATGTGTCTCTCCACATCCCAGAACACCAGAACACTTCCTGCTTCTTTATTTCAAGCCCATTAAAAAGGCAGCCTCAAGGCATATTGTCTAAATGTTTCTCCCCATTTTCCACAGCCTTGTAGATGTTGTGCTACCACCAGTTTCACTCCTCTAAAGCATGTCTACTGGAGACACATGTTACATGCCTGCAAATATACTGCAGACCTCCTCTAAGCAAGCACAGTTCATAACAGACCAAATGAAAATATCACATATTGCGATGTCTCCAGCCAGTTAATGGAACCACAACCTCTAACTCCCCTGATATCTCACATCCCACATAAAGACAGAGAAGAGGAAAAAAAAAAAAAAAAGGAGATGTAGTGGAAGACTGCCTCGTTGGAAAAAAAAGCAAATATTCATCTTGGAATAAGGTATTACCCATTTGGTCCAACCATTTAATTGCTCTTGGCCAGATGCCAGTTTTGGGTTAGCTCTTCGGATAGCTGACAGGGTCTGCAGTCATGGGACAGGAGCCCTCACCCGTAACATGGACACAGTGGCAGCTTGAGGAGGGAAGAACTGGGGAGTGAAGGGTACACTAGGAGCATCCTGACCATCCGGAGGAGCCAGTAACAGCTGTTCCTGCCGAGCTACAGTCCCAACACAGGGTCACTTCAAAAAATTGGTAATCCAGGCAGAATCATGCTGTGGACTGGATCTCGCTTGCAGGACATTTTTTGGACTAGTCTGTATCAACTCCAAAGCAAAAGCTCTTCTCTGATTTTTACTGAGGCAGAAAAAAAGCCTGTTTTACGGCTTTTTATCTCATGGGCATAAGCCCAATCAAAACAATCTGAAATGCAATCAAGACAATTATTTTTTTATTCCTTCTGATCCTAACATGACTGCAAAGGAGACTGATAACCTTCCGGTCTGATCTTCATCTTCCTGGCAAAAAGGAATATGAACAACAGCAGAGCAGACAATTGCTGACTTTGTACCAATGTGCAGGCAGCCTATACTAACCAGGCAGCCTGTAACAGGAAACATTTCCAGGAATTTTACATGTGTTTTTATTACAGCAGGATCTGTTTTCTCGGTTTAATTCAGTCGTGAGCTCGGATTTTAGAATGCAGTGGTACAACATTCTGTCTGCTGCTTAGAGAGTGGGAGGGCTGAAGAAAGGCTGCATTCTCCCTGAATTTTCTACGTAACTACTTGGCTTTTGTTCTTTGGCTCTAATGTCTGCTACTTCAGCCCAGGCATACCATCCCCACATTGGACCACTTTACTTGCATGGAAAACTTCCAGATCTCTGCTGCTATTTGATACAAATTACTGCCCCTGAAATATTCTAATTTGCTGACCTCCTTCACAAATGAAAAACTGCGTTCCTGTGAAGAGGCAGTTTGTACCACCTCAGACTGTCTTATGTGAGGTAAAGACAACAAGTGACCCTGACTTAACTTTATCACGAGCTCCTACTCATATTACATGAAGAATTTAACCCTAAGTGACCATTTTCATAAGCTCAACTACATTAATTCCTTTCCCCATGTATTTAATTGCAAAAAGCTAATATTACTGTGTGTGGCAGGCATGATGTACTGGTGATGTATTGAACACACTGAGGAAACTTCTAGCAAGACATTTATATCAATGAAATATTAGCAGACACATCCAACAGACAGGGACTAGCAGAAAAAGAATTGGCCTATCTTTTGAACACTAGGCTGCTTCAGTTAACTTAGGTCAAAGTACTGAAATACACTAAAATCCACAGTCTCAGAAGAAAATTCTGGCCCTGCTGAAGCCAATGGAATTTTTGCTATTAACTTTTAATGGGACGAGCATTTTAGCTTTGGTCTGGATCTGATTCGAGGTAGGGTTTAAGAAAATCAAACTTATTGCCTGGGAGTCTAGTGGTAATATTCAAAACGAATGAGCTATATTACTTGGGTTCATGAGGAAAATACAAAGTGAAAATTATGGTAACTTTTCAAGGTTTATTAACTCAAGTCCCATAGCCTTGAGGGGCTATCTCCATCTGCCCTATTTATATGCTACCATGACAGTTCTTGCTCTTCAGTACGTTACATTAAAAAAAGTCTTTGTATTGTAGAATTTTTTTAACTTCCCACAGAGAAGTATTTTCAGCGAAAGCATACCGTGATTTTATTTTAAAATAATTAACTATAAAATATTTTTTTAACCAAATACAAAACTTAAACATCAACTTGGATAAAATTCATTCTGAAGTGACTGTTTGGAAAGCTAACATATATATGAAAAATATTGTTATGTGTAATTTCATATATACATAAAAATAAATAAAGGCAGATTCAAAATGAAAGCTTTCCCTTCTTCCACAAAGACCCTGAGATGTAAATCACATCTTTAACTAATTCCTGATAAAAAATAAATCCGTATTTCTGAAGTCACTCTTCCAGAAAACCTTGCAAGTTTAACTGAGCCACAGCTTGCATTCCAAAAGTGAGACCTCCTCCCAGGGACTACACTGCTCCTGGCTCTGTCCCTGTCAGCTGGCTGACTGGCTGGAGGTATCTCGCAGGGTACAACTACAGCATGACTGCATTGAAAGAGGGGGTCTCTTGGCTGGCCCAGTAGTGTGATAAAGGAAATATAGATCTGAAAACAATATTTTTGATGACACTAATGGCCAAACTTTACCTCTCCCATGATTCAGCTAAAATGAGATGCGCAGTGGTTCATTACACAGTAGGATGTCAAGTCTTAGTGTGTTCAGGTGTAAGCAGAGCAATTTCTTAAACTGCACTTAATGGCCCTGTCACAGGCACAAGAACTACTTGCACATGGTCTGTAAAGAGCTGCTTGATCATATGGCATGGCTCCCCACTTCCAGATGTAACTGCCTTGAAGGCTAACCAGCACGCATTGTTTTGCTAATCCTACATTTCCTTATTAAGAGTTGCCACAAATATTTATGGAGTCATGAAAGGCAGATAGATGGCTTGCAAAAGGATCAGAATGATTCCTGTGTGCTTTCCACTTTATGAACTTAGTGAAGTCCTGTTTTATAGCTGACTCTGGAAAACTTTTAGATGTGTCTCTCTAGTTCCTCTCATCTTTTCACCATCGTCCTACACTTCAACTAAGCTCGCAGTTCCAAGAGGATCAAGTTGCTTTGGTCAAGTTTTCAACACTAAATATTGAAAATTTCCTGTACTCCCAATCATTCTGGCAAGAACTAACTTGTTCTTTTCTACTGAAATAAGTGCTGATCTACAATCTGAGTCATATTATCAACATTTTTTTTTGAGTGAGGTGTTCAGTTGTTTGGAATTTGCCCTTTTATGGATTATTAACAATGCATGTGACTTCCTGAAATTAATACACTAATGCTTTGTTTGCTGGCCCTCCCAGTCAATTTCTAACCAGGAACCGATTTGTGTGGAACTCTGCTGACAACAGTTCTATTTTCTCTACCAAATTACATACTTGAATAGCTGAGTGTTCCATCATAAAAAAAAAAGGAAAAAAACCAAAAAGCCTCCTCAAAATCTTACTGGCTTTCACTGAGGCTCTCAGTCATCACACTCATTGGATGTGCTAGGCAGCAGTGTCTTTTTTTTGAGCTTTACACAGTTTTTTTCCTAATTTACTTGTTCGATATTTTAAAGCCTTCTTAAATTTAAGATGCAAGATTGTTCCTATGAAAGATGTGTCTCTGACAGGCTTACTACTTTTCTGCTGAAGATTTTGCTCTCACATTTTGGAGGGATGTAAGGTAACATCAAGAATTAGTCTGCATCAGTCTTATATTAGTGTAAATTCATCAACTTCAAATGTGTTACTTTTGTCAGATGTCAGTGTGAGACCCATGAGAACAGATTAGGCACACAAAGATGACTTTCCATTTTATAGAGCTGTCTGAAAAGCTTCTGGTTCTTAAAGATGTGTAGTTCCTGTAAAAATGGCTGCTGAGCCCTTCAGATTGAAATATTTTATCAATATGTATATTTTTAACCACCATAGTAATTATAGTTATCAACATCAGTGGCAAGGAGGAGTAGACAACTTTGTATAGGTTTGGCTCTTCTCTCCCCATTTCCATTTACAACTGCCAAACTGCCCGCTCTGTTTCTTATGTAAAATTGCAGATGTCTTCCTATTAATCAAGAGCCTAATACACTCCAGATGAATAAACAACTTCAGCACTGCAGCATGTACCTCACTTTTTAAACCCAGGATTTATTGGAGTGGCCTGTTCCAAGATCTCTTAACTTAAAAAAGATGGTTTATTGTTCCTCGCTTCTACAGCAGTGGCCTAATAAATGCGTTGAAACTATGTTTTTGTCCCTTTGCAACCTAGTATTCAAAGAGATTTCCAACCCTATAGTGTAACATTATCCAAATCCTTTGAAACCCTAAGTAGTTGCTCAAACTCAATCATCCACATACAGAAGACTTCATAGGGAATGGAGAGCCAGGTGATCCCTCAGCCAGCAATGACTGGGCTGCAGCTGTGGGCAGTCCTCAGTTGCCTGCAGAATGCTACAGCACATTTAGTGACGTTCACTGCATCCCCATGTGCCATCCTACAGCACAGGGACTGAGCTTTTTCTCTGCAATGCCCATTTGTAGGGAGAACATATAGCTCCCAGTACTTCCCTCCAATTACAAAAGAAAAAAAGCAGTTCAGGGGAACTCATGTACTTGTGTATCAATTCACTGATAATAAGTGTTTCCAGTATTTCGCTGCAGATTTTGCCTGTAAACCAGCTAATCAAAATTGGTTTAAATATTTCTATTTAAAATTAAAATCTTTCACAGCCTAAACTGTTCTGTGTACTTTAATTTACATTCTCTAAATTGGAGAAAAACAGATCCTTTCTTTTTAATCATGTAGAAACAGGAAAAGGAAATAATAATTAGGGTTTTAAAGCATATATTAACACATGGATTGCTAATTTTTTAATTATTGTTTCAAAATATTGGCACCCTCCTTAGAACTTTCAGATTACTAATGTGCTTGCTAATATTGGACTGCTAAGGGTGGTTCTATTAATAAGATGTATGTATATAGAAAGCTGGAAAAAAGTAAAGGTTATAATATTAGCATACCTTACTCATTTTTAATTAAAGAATTAAAAAGCCCAGTCTTTGGGGGGTTTGGGAAAATACTGTAGCCAAATGAGACCAATTAACTTCATTAGCTTCTGCAAATACCTACTTTTCCAGCACATTTCTACTTTTCCATCTGCTTCACAACTACACATGTCTACAAATTAACATTTTATTTATGATTTAAGGTTCCATTTCATAAAAATTAGGTATTCATTGCACACAGGTTCCTTTATTTATTGAAAAATCATTCTTCACTCTTTTTTTAACTCTGAATGAAAAAAGCATGCAGCTTGCAACTGCAAAAAAACACAACGCAAATCAGGGTTGAATCTTGAAAGTGGAAACATTGATACAACAACAGGAACTGCACAAAAAACTATTTTAAAATGAGAGTTGGAAAAATTCAGAATAAAGAATATGATAAAAGTGCCATTGAGATGCCCTACTGCTACCTCTGAGTTACACAAACATTTTCCTGAGCCATTTGTTATAGGTTAGGAGTCAGGCAAATCTTATCACACACAGCATCAGTTTCACTCGTCTTGTTCTCAACTATTCAGTATCCTTTACAGCATGGACCACCAAATCTCCAGCACTTTTCTCTTAGGAAGAGTTTTGCAATGGTTACTAATGTTAATACAAAAAGTAAATTGATTATTCTAGTCATTCAGCAGTACAGAAAATACATTTACAACTTCGATATCAAGCAAAACCACTAATTTACCTCAACCTCACCATCATTATGTATTTCACTTATGATTATACAGCAGCTTCAAGTGTGAGCAGTTTTAATGGACAAGAAAACCTTCTCTAAGGCAACATACTATTAAAATAGTTTTAGAAAAAAATGGTATTTTTATGACTTGGATGAAGGGAGCTATTAGGATTGTTTTACATGTCCAGAGAGGAACGGACACACTCTCCTTCTGATTTTGCTTCTCATGTAAGAAAGTCAGCAATCATTGTTCAGAAAGGCAGCTCACCATACAAAGAACCAAAAAAACGAAAAGGAAATACTGAAGAGGCTTTTTAAATTTGAAGTACAAATTAACGATGTAACTCATGAACTGGTCATCTAGTTTTCTTCTGGCTATAAAATCATTTTATAGGTAGTTACTAAACTGTGATCCTCTAGGTGAGGTGCAGCCAGGGGAATAATTTCCTCTCTTTGCTATAATACTGAGAGAAGAGAATAAAATGCACCTGTGAAACACCTTCACAGAAGGTCCCCAAAAAAGCTTCATTGGTAGGGTGAAATTTAATGCCACTGGCAATATCCATAAAATAATTCCATGCCAAATCTCAGCAGGGTGACTCAGTTCCCACTCTAGTCAATGGAGGCAGATGGAGGCCCTTCACTGGGTCCTAGGTCTCTACTCTTTAAGCATGTGCCTGGTTCCAAAGTTAGGAGGGCTCAATCCCACCTGAAATTGCATTCCTTATATTTTTATCTCTCATCCTTTGCTCTCTCCAGGACATCTTCTTCTTCCGTTAAGGACTGCCAAAAGCAGGGACAAGGCATCCTGGTCACTCTACCTCTCAATTGAGGCAGATGCAGCCACCTACCCAGCTGGAATAGGAATCATCAGCTTGCCAATACACAAGCCAGAACAGGCTGCAGTACTTATTGGGAAGGGCTTCTCCATTTCTTTAGACATGAAATTTACTGGTCTTCTTTACAATTACTTGAATCTGACTGAGCAACTCACTCTACATATCTGCTCAAAATACACAGTGACATTTTTCTGTAACACATTAGGTTCAAGGCAATAGCAGAGAAGGCTACTTCACCATCATGAAGCACACAAGAGGTGTTCTCCCTATACCAATGAATAAATCCATTTACTTCCCAATACTGTCACTTTTCACATTCACATTATCATCATTGCATGACACATCTGTCATCTCAAAAAGCAAACTGAAGAATCCAATGAAAATCCATACCTTCTATCTGCTTCTCACCAAGGTCTGACTTTAAGCAGAAGATAACAACCTTTCTGTTAAGCAAGGATAAACGAGTGCCCATATGCTTTTGTGTGCCTCTTACTTAATTTTAAACCCTCCTAATGTTCAGAACCTGAACTTCCTGGTTGTTGGCCTCATGGTTTTGAGGAACGTCTCCTCCTTCCCAGCTGCAGAAGAGACAAATCGAAACCACTGAAGGATGGTTTTTGATTTTTTGAATTTTGAAGAATTCAAAAGCCATTCCTCTTCATTTAGGATGCTGAAAAACCTTGCATTTAACTAAGTTAAACATAACCTTGTGACTCTGGCAGAAGGACTAGCCAGCAGAACTGAATACAGCATGTTCACCAGGACATCTGAGCAAACTACAAGAATAAACTACAGGAATTGGAGTTGCCTGGAAGAGAAAATTTAGGCATTGCAGAATATGTAGAAAAAGTTATTACATTTGTACTCTGTGACCAAACACAGAAATTTTGTTATTTTTCTCCAAAAGATTTTATAAATTTTGTTATACAAAGAATCAAATACATACCATTCACGTATTGCTACCTATGAGGTGCACAGATGAGCACCTCTGTTAATATCCTCCTGTAGTGGTTTGGACCCAGTACATAAATACATTCAGTTATGCACTGGCCAGCCATTTGGCTTAGTTCTTAACTTTTAAACTTTGCATTAGGTTATTAAAATTCAAGATGAAAATATTGCAAGTAATAAATATTTATACAGGCTATCTGAAGATAACTGATTTTAAGTAATGGTATTGATAATAAAGCAGCATGAAATCTGTGTTTATGATGTTCTGTGTACAGGCCAATGCATTTATTCCTTGTCTGATTTGTGTAAATGCTACAGAGTAAGAAAAGATTAATATAGAAAAGAGACGTAGACTGGGAAGGTGGGGTGGGTGATAAGAGGAATTCTTGAAGTTATTGGAAAGCAGATGTAAGTATACTGGTAAAAAACTTTTTCTTCCCCACACATAGATTTCACAGCCAGGATTCAGATGAACTACTATTCAATTTTTTGCCCATCAGCAAGAAGATGGTGGTATGATAGACGTGTCAAACCAGACCTCTCTCAAATGGATCCATTCCACCTATGTTTTAATGTCAATTCTTTCCTCACGCCTCTGTATTTCCTATTTCTGCCTCAAAGCAAATCCACAGTGCTTTTTTGCAAATTGGTCTATTGAATGGAAAGGAATTAAGAGAATTAAGAGCTACAATATTAAAAGGTAAAATATACAATGTAAACACTCATTTGCCCCGAAAATATTTGGGAAAGGATATAAAGCATATGCAAGTCAAGGCATATTAACAAGCACCTTAATTTAACCATAGCTGTTCCTGGAAGCCCCTTCGATCCATGCACTCTTGATACCCATCTTTCTTCTCATGCCCTCCTTAATGGTGAAGTGAATGCTATATAATAAAATCCACATGGGAGCCCAGAATACATGTTTTTCTCCTCTACTCCCTCAAATTTAAGTTATACACACTTTTCAATCCATTTTTCCCTAGCTTTTCAGTTCTGTGATTACACACCTTCATCTTACAACTCTGCCATATTCTTCCTGCTAACTCCCATCCCCCACTCTCCCTTTTTTTCAAGTACCCCCAAAGGTATATAATAGAATGGTAGCACACATTAAAAAGTGGCTAAAAGAACTGTATTAGCACAATGAAAACTCCACATAAATGTTATGCAAATTTGTTATGAATCAAACCTGCAGTGCAAATTTACTACCTTGCCGAATGATTATAAAATAGCGATTTGTCTTGTATACATTTTTAATGCATTCCAAACCATTTATATTAGATTGTCTGTTTCTGTTAGTCAGATCATTCAAATTTTTAAGTGCAAAGTAAATATAAAGTGCTACATTTTTAATAATATGCAGTCACACCACATAGTTTTCTTGCTTTCTACCTACACTGTGGTCCAGGAACACATAATAGCTGTTTTTTCCCTAGTTATCTAATCATTATACTAAATGCAAACCTGTTTGCTATTACTTTACATTTTACAAATATCATTGCAAGAGCTACTTTCAGTGTTCTAGGAACAATGTTTTGCATGTGCACACAAAAAGGAAAAAGGGAAAATGGGCTTTAATATTTTTGCTTAGTTGTATACAAAAATTACATGCATCTGGAACACAAACATAAATGTATTAATTATATACCTACTACTTAAATTCTACTTTCTGCTCAGCTCCTGTACTTGGTGCTTTTAAAGTAGGCAAGGTTAGTTCCATCACAATTATTCTGCTTTTCTGTCACTAAAAATAATACACCTGTGCATTCTACTTCTTATGGCTCACTCTATATTTCTTTTGTCAAATCCCACAATTATGAAGGAATTATGAGTTGCACTTTCTTACAACTCATAGTGGCCCAGATATGTGCCAAACTGGACAAAACGGAGAAATAAGCTCTGCTCTTTCTTCATTAAAATAGGCTGAAGTTCCTTTTTTTCATATTAAAAAAATTTAGTTGCATAAACTCTTCTGAAATAAGCTTCTCAAAATACATATAACTACTGAACCCCACTGTTTCTCACCTTTTAAACACAAAACACTACAGTGGTATTTTCACATGGTGATAAACGTTATCACCTACAGGCCTATTAGAATATATAATCTAGGATAACGTTGTCACAGATAACATGCATATTTTATAGCAGAAGTGGAAGGAGAATGAGAGAAAGTATCATGATTAAATGACACAGGTTTCAACTTGTTTTGGCCAAATGTCCATTCTAAGTAGAAGCAAAATGCAGGAGCATAAATTGTATGGCAAATGGTAAGACAAAGAAAAGATTTGTAGGAAAATCATTGGGATCCATGAACTATCACGTTGTCACAGGACTAATTAAAGAGAGTAATGCAGTAAGACAGTAACAGATTTGTTCCCATCAGTATTCATCACAAAGTGGATTGGATATCTAATTGAAGAAATCAACAACATTGAGAAGGGTTGTAGCAACCAGGTGAAGTAAAGAAAAGCTGGAAGAATCTAATTCATGTAAGCTGAAAAGGGAAGACTACAAGTGAGGATGGGACAGTACAAATACATGTGGTTGCATCAGACAAAACAATGAATTTTCTGAGTGCAGGAAAATGAAACAATCTACTTTTTTTTTTTTTTTCAGCACAGGAGCCTCATGTCACATATGGTCTAAATTTAAGAATAACTAAACAAAGGGGGGCTTCCTTCTTTAGCAGGTTATGGGACCCCATCCTCAGAAATTTCCAAAGGCAAGTGAAAAAAAAAAACAAGCAGGGATTGTCTACATAAGCATGATCCAGCCTCATGGCAGGACCTGGACTAGATGATTTCTTCTGGATCTTCCAGCCCTATTGTTCTTTGATTTCAGTTGATTTCAGTTCTGACCTATTTCTTCCAGCTAATCTACCTATGAAACTGTCAGACAGACATCAAAAATGATGTTTTAGGAGGGGGAAATAATCAAGCACAAAAAAAAACAGAAAAAGAAAAGGAATATGCATTGTGCACATGGTATATAACTAGGAGTTCTGAAGGAACTTGGATATAGAGCAGTTAAGCTACCTTGAGAATAGACACAGTTTCAACAACAATAAAAACATACCTTTTCATCAATAAGCCTGGGAAATACAAACTTGTGAGCTTTATTTTCTATGAGAAAAGGTGTTTGAACTGAGAAATGCAAGCAGTCATAGGGTGGTAGGTCACTGAGGAAAAGGAGATAAAGGTCACTTTGAAAATGCCTGTTTGATATATGCTCTTGTCCCTTAAGATCTGAAGACAGCACAACTCATTTAACAGAGACTAGAACATATGTGATTGCATAATGAATATTATTTTTTAGCTTGGAAAAGTCTCAAACAGGTGACTAAGAGAAAAAAAGTATCTCCCCTTAGTAACCTCCTGAGCCACCCAGTCAACCATGAAAGAGCTCTTCTAGCAGCTTTAAGAGTAGCAAACTGTTAGGTTTTATTAATTTCAGTGTGCTGGCTAGGTTTTGGGGGTTTTTAAAATGGCACTAGAGAGGTAAAACTGACAGTAGCTCTCAGCAAGATGGAGAAAAAATACTACTTTGGGTGTGTGGAAAAAGAAATTCAGCTCGCCTTGCCTCCCTGAACATCACCTTCAGCACACAGAGAATATAAAAGAGAGTACACCCATCTACAGTGCTCTGTACAGCACTGCAATAATAATGTGGGCATTTCAAAGGTTTATAATATTTTAAACTTTCAATAAAAATACCATTGGAAGACTGAAGATGTGGTAATGTTGTCTGTCAGGTTATGCAGTGCCATGTGACAGAGAATTGTTTGGTCCAGAGCCTGCCCTCTCTCCCTGGACAACCCAGGCTGAAAAGATTTCACATGAGAAACCTGGTCCTTCATTTCAGTCCTCAGACACGAGACCAAAGAGGACATTCTTTAGGATGCTCTTTAGTAAACACTTCCCAACAGTTTTTGCATTTATGTTCAGATAGCGGCTTGCAGAGTTTGGAGAGGGGATAGTAGCAGCGTAAAGCAGTAGCTGATGTAGACGCTGCATCCTACATCGTACATCTACAAACTTGACTATGAAGCTCAGTTTCGACTTCTGAGAACAATCTTACCTCTTTCATCAGCCTCATATGAGTCCTGAGGTTATCCCAACTCTCTGAATATGCTATATTGCCCCACTCACTTTACTATCTCCTAGATTACATAGCAGAGACAAATTCCCAGAATGTTCTTCTATACTCAGTAATCTCCAAGAATTTACATTATGAACCTCATATTAAGGTGCTTATGATTCAGGTGCTTAATCCCCAAGGAGCTAAATCTTGATTTAGTCACTTCTTAGCATGTCAGAAATATAGCTCTTTCTTCCCTTACTATTCTTATTGCATAAATATACTTCAGTACTTACCCGTACTAAGCATGAGATGAAAATTCCAATGCAAACCTATGGTTGGGAAAGTAGAAGCAATAATAAAACCTAGCTTCTATGTATCATACCTAGCTTAATAACACTTTGTGTGTATTTTCATCAGCACGTACCAAGAGCTTTTTAACAAGGAGGACAGTATCATTAACCCCATTTTACAAATGAGGCACAGAGCTGTGATTTACCCAAGTAGTAAACTGCCAAATGCCACATTCCATCACTTTTGCCACAAGAGGCCTCATCACAGACACCTCTGCACTTCTTGCATGTGTTGTTTGAGAGCCAGGTAAAGGTAGCCCTCAGAATAAACCCTGAATCCCTCAGCCACAGCAGTGCGCAACTTCTCTATTGTATGGTGCATGGGAACACAGGCCATGCCTGGAGACATCAATACTTCCAGAAGATGGGCTAGTCAAGGTCCTTGCCATATGTACATGCTGAAAGTGCTGCTACAGTACCCACTGCTGGAGAACCGAGATGGCTTCAATCCAGCCCTGGCCCAAGATGGTACAACCACACTGAGCAGTGCTGTTACCTAAACTTTCAGAAGCAGTGTATCTGTGTTGGTAGGACCTGCCCAAAGCTAATAAAAATCTTACCTGTCATTAACTTGGCTTCATGCCACCCTGACATGACTAGATTGCTCTGGGTTCTAGGGGCAACCAGGGCTGCCACTACATGCTGCTCCTCATACAAGCCAGACCTGCCCTGGGGGAGCCCCAGAAAGACATCTGAGCAAAGCTCATAAAATGCTGCATTGAGTTTCATTATCAGTGCACACATCTGAAACATACACTGTCTGGTCCAACTCCCCATGTGCAGCTGAGGATGCCAGCCTTACCACCAGACCCTAGAAACGCTCATCCTGCTCCAGCAAGCATGTAGTAAAAGAATGGGGAAAAAAAATAACATGTACATCACACAGAACACTATTACAATTTACTTTTAATCAAGGAGGTGGCCAGTCCCGTCAGGTTTACCTAGGGAACAACCCTAGGCCTGAAATCCCATGAGCACCTGAAGACATGTTGGCAGCCACAGGAGATCCAGCAGAATCATCAGATACTGAGATGATCCTAACAGTCAAGGAGCAACACCACACCATTTCAGCATCTCATGTGGTTATACTTTTCGTTAGCAAAGTTGCAAGAGTAGCATTATTCTCTCTCCTTCCTCCTGCACAAAAAACTGAACACTTGAGAAACAAATAACAACTGATGAGCAATTATGATCTGAAGTATTTTATTAACACTGCTTTGTGACCACTTTCCCAGCCACTGAAGCTCCAAGACCATCCACAGCCTGATACTTTAAAACATACACAGTCTACTGGAAAAATCTATTCATCCATCCATATAAGCTCCAGAAGGTCCTTGCACAGATGAAATAATCACTGAGGTTAAGGCAGACGCTATCAGTACTCGAACCTCCTGTTCACAGTTGTTACAATAGCCATTAGGACTTAAAAGAACCTTTGTCCAACTACCTCTTGCACAAATATGAGTTTGTGACCAGTGTATCCATAAGCATCAACCCATTTGGCATAGCTGTATCCCTTCCATGCTGCCACTGAGAAAGCAATCACAGACAGCTCTTCTGTTTTATGGCCTCAACAGGAAATTGTGGTTTCACTACATTCAGGCTTTCTTTTACTCTCTTGGACTGTAAGAATTGTTTGATTTCATATATAAAGTGAAACGCTTCCAAGTATAATTATGATTAGTTAGCAAGTAAAGGATAGAGAAAATTTCTCAATTAGGAAGGTCACTACCAGATTTAACCACATGGAAACTTCACTTGACTAACGGGAAAATAAATCTATTCTAGTATTCGATTAGCAGGACAGGACCTCATAAGCATAACGACCATTCTGGTGTCTCTGGTAATTGAAGTGAGCAAGCTGAGTTAAGCTTAGTAAATTAATTTCATTTGTGATTATGTAGCTAAATCAGTCTCTCAGTACAGGTACCAAACAAGAAAGGTTAAAAAAAAAATCTCCCTAACCCTTAGCATAATAATTTCTGATAATGCAAACTTGAAAAAAGGGATTTGCATTGAAATAAAATAATTGATTGCGGCAACCAGATACAGTAAAATATGCAGACAATGACACATTTAACTACGACTCACAAAAAACCTCTGACAATAACAACTTTTTTTTTCCAGCTCTACGTTACTTTGTCAGATTTTAACTATTTGAGCTGGAATTTTTCATACAGGGTATCTGTCTCAAGGTACATTGGGTTTTTTGGAAAGTTCACTTGAAGTCAGCTCAAGGGTCTCTAAGAAGTCTGGAAAAACATGTCATTTTTTTCAGGAAAAAAAAAAGAAAAAAGGTCTGAATACATTTAACAGACAAGTTGTGGAAACTGCATCCTCACAGAAAGGATTTAAAATTTGGCAGTACAAGTCAGTCTGGTATCAGCCACATGCCTTTCACTGTTCTTAAGAAAAACAGTGACAGTTTGACTAGGTTAATACACACACACAAAAACCCCACTGCACACTCAATACAGATTTGTTAGCATTTGGTAGCTAAACTACTCTGTATTTCTCTGTAAACATGTCACAAATCTGGACAAGATCTTCCTTACCACTCTTGCTCTCAAGGACTGCAGTGATGCTAGACAGATAAATGAACCTGGGCAAAAAATCTCCTATTTGTCTGACAGTTCCCACTGCTGGCACACAGGGAAGACAGAGGGCAACAAGGAAGGAAACTGCTTTACCATAAAGCAAAAATGGAAGGTCTGAGATGCCATGAACATATGAAGCGCTAAGGAAAGATATATTTCCAAAAACCCAGACCCTTCCTCTGAGTAGCATGCCTTTAATAAAGGTGACTCACTTCCCCATGGGTAAAATGGGAATTATAATGGCACCTCACTTCATAGGGTAAAGAATATTTGCAGAATCAGTCAACAACTATCATGATGAGTGCAACGGAAAAACCCATGAAGAAACTAGTTAATCTGACTTAAATGCCAGGCTTCAGTTGCAAGGAATAAGTATGGCACAGGGCCACATACTAAACAAGGAAAATAAAATATAAGCTGCTTATTTTGTGGCACTCTTCATCCTGTCCAATGAAAGTATAAGAAGTCCTGCAGGGAGAGGAAAAACTCAACACACGCAAACACACAGACACAGAGCCAAATAACTGAGAGGTGCACCAAAACACATCGACACACATTAATGCTAAGTGATGCAGGTGCTCTTTTGAGTTAGCATTTTAATTACATAAATACAAGAGGAAACTATTGTAATATATCACACATTTGCGAAGGCAGAAGTGTTTGGACTAGTCTTAGCAAAGAAATGGCTATTTTTCTTTGAGATTACACATAAAATTCTTCAGGCTTCCCACTGACATAACTTTGATACAAAGTAGGATGTGACACAATGGACAGATGGGAGGGCTATCTGCTCAATATATTTGTAGCATTTTAAAGTCTACTGTAGAACCTAAGAAGGAACCTTGAGAAAGAACACTTTGTGCTGCGTATTTAGCATTTAAATCTAGCATAGACCATAAGTATGTAAGTATGTTAATATCACTGCTGTTTACCAATCTTCCACCTAATAAGACAAAGGAGGAAAGGAGAATACCAAGGAGGACACAGACAGAGAGGGACCAGTGTAATGGATTATACTTGAAACTAAACTAAATCTCCTGCCAATAGAATACTATCCAAGAAAAAGTCTTGCAATACCGAAGTCACTGAAGAACTGAAAAAATCATAATGACTTATACAGTGAAGCATATATTTTGCAAAATAGCCATCCTATACAGTGATAAAATTAGTATAAACAGGATGAACAGCAGAAGTATTCATTCCGACCTCACAGTAAAATTTTTGGAGAGTGCACTTTTCAGGTTTCCTTACATACATGCATTATTTAAAAGATTACAGGAATACACATTTATAAAGATATTATTTACCTTTTTTCTCCTTCTGGCGTAAGAGATATTCTGCAATCAGGGCAACCACAAAAGTACTGCACTAAATTCTATCTTCTTAAATTAGTGAGACAACCAGCACAGGCAAATTAAAACCTATGACCAGGCAGAAGGAGACACAACCACCTCAGTAAATATTTAAGCTACTTGCCTGATCAACCATTTTAGAAACTGTTTCTCCACTGCTAATGCACACATGCCATTGCACACACGTACAGAAACACACTCACAAATGTAGCTGAGGTTTCTTTGAACTATACAAATTTCCAAGCCTCACATATCCCTATTACCAATTCTGAACTTAATCTTACCATTTTTTTTTTAAAGAAATTAATCCAAAATATAATAAAGAAAAAGGAAAAACCCAGGTTTGATGTTAGCCAGTTTGTGTTGCTGCCTACAAGGGCAAAGGGTCACAGCAACGTTTGAGGATCACAGGGCTGGGTGACTGAAGATCACCCATGTAGTGGAGCTGGGAAACTAAGCCTCTGTGAGCCCTCCTTCTGCCACTCTGCCCTTCTCTCCGACACGCACCACAAACACGCAGTGATCCATGAAGGCAGAGGGAGCAGAATGAAAGAAAGCTGAAGAACTGACAGCATCTGCTAAAGGATGTCCAGAGAAACTGCTGCTGAATGGTGAAGATGTGCAAAGGCTGGCATTCAGCCATAGGCTTCCAAGGGAAGAAGGAAGTCCTTTCAAGAGAATAAAATAAGAGTAGTAATGTGTTTGGATTAGGTGCATTTCCTCTTCAGTATCACGTCTGCATGTGTAGACTGTACTTTTCCTCTTTGTAATGCTCAGGAACAACACTGGACAGCAATCCACTTAATTACACTGGAATCAGCAGCTGTCCACCCATGTCAGTCGTGTCATCCAACACACATGAACACACACTCACACGCACCATCTCACACAAATGCACACACCATCTCACATACATACTCTCTCTTCCTCTGCTCCACAGACAAGAAAAAAATACTAATTTAAAGCATATCAAAACACATTTTTATAATGTATAAAGATAATACCCAACGGACTCCTGAGAGATACATGAAATTAATCCCAGTTGTGAAGGCCTTGATATTAGCTCTTTACTCCTGGGATGAATTTAAAATCCCACAAAAGCCCATGATTTATTTCCTTCCTACACAACAGCAACAAACACTCACATAATTTTTAAGTAATGTAAAATATCACTTTAAAGCTGTTCATACACATCTGAGAGAGAGAGAGAGAGAGAGAGAGAAGGGAAGAATTAGTTGTTTTTGAGAGGTGAGCACTTAAGGGTCCATATCACGTGCATAATTCTGCTAAATGTTATGTTTATGAATTGAACAGGGTGAAGAATTGTTGGCACAAAAACTGCCTTTCATCCACTTCCTATGTTTTAACATACATTGTCTCTTCTAATGGCTAGTTAAAGGTTTTTATAAACTAATACTGTTCTATTTCAAATTTGTACATTGAGTAGATGTGATTATCATAGTGTCTTTCTGGATACAGGGTTTTAACTCACTAGCCAGTATGAAACTTCCTCAATGATGTTGGCAAAATACCTAAAACTCAAAAGTTACTGAGTTGGGTGGAGAGAGGGAACTCTGTCAAAAAAGTTAACATTCCCACTTTCACCTTTTCAGCAACTTCTCCACTTAAAGGCAACTGTGATATGATATTTCTTTAAATGATTGGTACTGGATATAGAGTGAAATCATTATTCCATGATCAGTCTCTGGCAAACTTATTTAATTGACAAATTCAGGATGTCATCCCAAAAAATTTCTGGGCTATACAAGACCTTCTCTTATCATTTATACCTGTGCAACTCCATGACATTCACAGTTCACTGGTACTGCCTGGCAGCTTGAGTTACCATTCTGTATGACATCACATAAGATTGCCACAGTAGCAAATTATGTAAAAATTGGCAAAGAAAAGAGAAAGAACTAAGTATTAAGCATAGTAGATAAGAGCCTAGGTTTCAGAGAAAATATATCCATTATTTCATTTTCATAGTGTTTTACTGCAGTAAGATAAGTATCATTAAAATTAATGGGACAGAGGTTTTTTTCCTACCTTCTAAAATCTAGTTACAGCATGGGATGAAACTACGAAAATCATTCTCAAGTTGACACTATTTCCCTTTTAATTTATTCTGAAAATTGTACAAAACCAAAGTATACTTCCTTACTTTTGCAGTTTAGAAAATGATAGTGTTTAAGTCAGCAAGTAAGGTACGACTACAAATACATCAGCATCATGGCAAAAATAAGACAAATGGAAATTTGTGCTAAAATGGATATAAGAGGCACCCTTAAAAAATAGAAGTCAGTCATTTGAATTTTCTTCTACTGTGAAGTTTTCTGCAGGGCACCTAAAAATTTCAAATCTTAACAAAAATCTATAGTTTTGTTTTTATGATTTTTAGTTACTGTTGAATGCTAATATGAGAGAGAAAAAAAAAGGCTAAGGCAAGTTATTCAACTGAGAAGTTCCACAGAAACTTAAACATCCACAAGCATTTTCTTTTCAAACAGTCTATTCCTGCCATCACTTTGCAGGGATTTTGTGGCTAAGTCCCACAACTGCTAACAAGGATAACTGTGCACAGTACATCTGAAGTGCACAAACTAGACAGGAAAAAACCCTTTTATTTTTTTAATTGACCCACAGAACCAAGCCACAGTTGCAGTGAAATTGAACAGTATCTTGCAATTTCATTCCTTAATTAGGAGCCCAGAACATGGCAGAAGTCCAGGCCCGAGCTCAGGCTGTTTATCTTCCAATACTTTCAAGTCACTTACTAGCCAAAAAAGAAATTACAATGTGATTTAAAGGGAAATCACTCAGCTTCCAGGCTCATTCTTTGCCTGTCTCCTCCCTCTCCTTATTTTTTTTATTGAAATGGTTGCAACCATAACATAAGTCTGATCTGTTCATCCCTGCAAGCAGCTGTTCCACTGCACCGCAAGAAAATCATTTGTAAAAAATTTTGGTTTAGGTTGAAGTATGTCCTTTCTTTAAAGTTCCCCCTCAAAAATTTCAATGAAGTTTCACAAACATTTTTCTGTTTTTAAAAACTTTCTGTGTTGTGTTTCAGTAAAGAAGTTGTGATAGCTTAAGAATGTCATATGTAGCACTGAGTGCTAAATCTCAGTTTCTCAGATCCACCTCTCTGCAAGTACTTTTCACCATCAAACAACTTCTGCTGCCAATTGTCCAGATGCAATGGGTCAGTGCTGAAAGAGATTCCTCTCAAATGACCTGCTGCTGACCAAGTCTAGAATCTGATGTCTCCAGTCCTTCACTTAGACACCCCCTTTTTCCCTTTGGGTGATTTAATGAGAGAAGGCATAGAATCTCACTCAGTTCACACAAGCTGAGTACTGAACTGGAAGCTCCATGAGTAAAAGATGCCGTTGCACATCTACAAAGCAAAGGAGAGAGGTTCAGCTGCACCAATGCTTCCTGTTGAAACTGGGACAATGCTTGGCTTTCAGCACACTTGATGAAGAAGGTAACAAAACCATAACAGAGACATCAGACTAACCTGGTCAGCCAGACAGTGAGCACATCCAAAGCACACTACAAATAATTCTTCAGCTGCAAGTGAAGAGTTTTGCTGCTTTGTTTCCTTAAAAATAGAGCTCATGATTTTAGATGTATTACAAAATCTGTTATTATTTTAATTCACTAACCTAAGAACTTTTCCAAAAATGGATTGCCGTACTCCATGTTTTCTAAAACATCATAAATATAATAGCAGTTCCAGAGCACACTGAACAGCGAGTGTAAAATACTTCTACTCAGCTTTCAAACATAAGGAAGACCTTAAGTATATTTGACAATTCCCAATTAGAAAGATTTGGAATTTGTTCAGGAACAAATGAATTAGCTGCTTCTTCAACTGAAGTTAGCAAAGCCTCACACAATGCAAAGCTGAGAGCTCTTTTTACTAAATGTCTTGACCGTTTTATACAAGCATGTGACACCATAAACTAATACAAAGTATTCTATAAGGTGGTGAGAGTATGATATCATCTCCTGCTCAGAATATTTTGACAGATACAAATAACATTTCTGGATCATAAACTAGAATTGTTTGAAGTGAAAATTTCCCATTCTTGCATTATGGATAATACTAAAAACATTATATAATGCCATACAAGGAAATTCTGTCTTGGGGTTCTGATGACAAGCCACTTGAGTTACACTTTTTTCCTACATAATGTCACCAAAACTCTCAATGGAATTATATATAGAATAAATGATAGGTGATGGCAAATTACAAGGCCATAATACATACAGTAAGCACCTAATATACTCTTATAAATTACAGACTTTTATAGCTTTATATTTTACAGTGTAATGTCACATATCAGAGTGACACAATACTCCAATTCAAGACATGATATCACATTTAAGAAATAGAGAAAAAGCAGGAGCAGCCCTTATTATGGTAAAATTACTTTGGAAATGTACAGATTTGTCATATTGAAAAGAGACACAGAGATCAAAATATGGGCCTTAAGGAAGAAGGTATGTGCCAAACAATGACCAGCTCTGTTGTGTCCCTATACTGTGCACTACAAATGTTAGTGTTTGCCTAACATTAGGCACTGCTGCACAAGAGATCCCAGGCTGGATTCTGCACTCAAGGGATAGGGCAAGGGGTGCTCCACATCATTGAGCAGTGACTTCTCCAGCTGATTAAGAAGCGGCACTGATGGGCTTCACTGGGATTCCCATACAGAGCTCTTCAACCTGACAGATAACACTGCATTTTGGGAATCTAAAGGATAATACTGAAGTGAGGGACGGGAGCTGAGGGAATATACCATTCCTAGAGTTCTGGATTGGGACCACTTCTGAGGTAGGAAATTAAATGACTACCCCTGAAAAATGAAGCGTACACTACCAGACAGCATCCATCTGCCTGCGTATACCTACCTTGCTAAGTTTTGGAGGCATTGGTTAATCTCATTTGGGAAAAAAGACTACATGCTCTCAAGTTCCTATAAATTCTGAGGAAACAGAGAGTCAGGCAGAAAAGAATTATTTTCTCAGTGCCTTTCTTGAGGATGCAACTCCAGTCATCCTAGATGCACATCAGCGGACCTTAGTCAACCCACACTTACAAGAGGGTGGAGCAAAAGGGGCAGGGAAGGACACGATGAAGAAATCAGTCTCCCTCTAAAGAAACCCAAGACTAGGACAACTTTTAGTCCATGTTCCTACCATATTAAACACCAGAGGATTCCACTATAAGAAACAAGGACATAGGAAATCACAAACACCAACCTGTTTGTTACTGATAAACAAGAACACCTGACAAGTATACAAGTGAAAAGGGCATGCTCATGCTGCACTTCTGTCATGAGGTAAGTTGCCATTTGCATGTACATTCTTGCTGCTCTCTTAGGTGGGCAGCAAACAAGACATGACTGATGTCTTTAAGATACTCCCCATAACTAGTTAAAGCTGATGACACTGAGAGAAGAAAAAAGGGGATGGTGACAAAACAGAGAGAGTCGTGGCCTAAAGCTGCACCAAGGGAGATTCAGGCTGGGAGGAATTTCTTCACGGAAAGGGTTATTCAACATTGGAATGGACTGCCCAAGGAGGTGGTGGAGCCATCATCCCTGGAGGTGTTCAAGAAATGATTAGATGTGGCACTTAGTGCTGTGGTCTAGTTGACAAGGTGGCGATCAGTCAAAGGTTGGGCTTAATGACCTCAGAAGTCTTTTCCAACCTAAATGATTCTGTAATTCTATGATTCTATATCTCTTTCACCTGACAATCCAATGTGCCATCCTCATCAGAATACTGCTCATAATAATGTCTAGATTAAAACAGGACATAACATGACCCTCTGTTTGAGATACACCCACATCAGCCCCTAGCAGTGGCAAAGAGACATAAAACAACCAATGAAGTTGAGAAAACTGTTTATATATTTGAAAGCAGGCACCTGCCCAAGCAGCTTTCTGAGGCGCTGCCACATTGCAGAAGCCAAAACAAGAGCATTTTTCCTTCAACTTGCTCACAGTTGATATGTGAGAGCTTTGATAAAACAGGAACAGGCTCGTGCCCACTGCTTACCCCATCAAGCAAAAGCACTTCCACTCCTTCTCCCAAACTGCTGTGACCGGTAAATGCGTCTGGAAAAACTCCCACTTGCAGGACGCAGAAATAAACTCTGACCTTCCCTGGAAGCAGTCCTACCCAGGCACCCTAACCAGCCAAACACCTCCCAATGAAATGGAAGGTTGATTCACAAAGGACCAGAGAAAAGGACTCGAGATTTGCCTGTTAGTTGTCACTTTTCCATCACTAGAGAGATCAAGACTTCAGCAGACTAGCAAGCATCCTAAAAGTGACCGCATCGTGTACTTCATGTGAAGTGTTATGTTGGGTTTCCAGTTCAGACAGCATCTTTTCATTTAATTTTATGGTTTAGAAGTTTCTGTATTGTTCTACATATTGATTCCTTTCATTGTGGAAATTGTCAATATTCAGAGAAGCTGCTATGAGATAGAACAGGCTCTAACACGAGTGAGACAGTCGCTTACAACACTGTTATATGATGAGGCTGCTGAAAGCTTTAGCCATTCATAGAACACACAGGCTTCATTGAGAAAAGAAACACCACCATGGCCTGGCAGCACACTGTACAAACAAAACACAGCCTTTGTTCAAACAGGATTTCTCTTTTTCTTTTTTTCATTTAAAATTTACTCCGCTGACAAAGCAAGCAGTATGCACATTTCACAACCACCATCAGGTGGGAAGCATGGCTAAGTCTTCCTGATAGAGTATCTAACCAGCTAAACAAAAACGATGATTTAATTTAACTTCTTGAAGTACCTACTTTGAGCCCATGAATAGACATCAAATCAAGCACTATGTAATATGTTATGATATAGCAAATGATATATGGCTATGATATAGCAAATCTGCTAAGTTGAAAAACAAGTTTACATTTCCTATGCTTTGGCTTTTCACTTTGCTGCAACTGGACTTTTCTTTCTTTTCTGCTAGAAGATAAGGCAAATGGCATTGCCTGCTACAGAACAGATGCATCGCTATGAAAGTAATCTCTCTCCAGTGGAAACCTTACTTGTCTTTCTTTGCTGGCTTCTAAACAGGCACTCTGGTTAAGAATACAGGGTCACACAACTGCATATTCCTAATGCATCTGAGTCAAACTCCAAATACTAAGTTGCATTCAACTCCTCTGAATAATCCTGACCACATTTCTCCAGGGTGAAAATCTTAGAAAGGATAAGAAATGACATTGCACTAATTTGGAAAGGAGAAAAACGCAACACACTGGCCTGCTAGGAGTGACGCAGTGCATCATGCTGCCGTGCCAGAGATCAGAGTTCAGACTAGTCTTTTAGTTTTGAGCCTTAGGGGAGACAGGGTATGGTTCAAAAATAATGTATTTTGGTGTCTAAGAGGGGAAAGTCAGTGGCAGCAGCACTTCATCTGGCAGGCCGACTTCGCTCTGAAGTTACACAGAAAAAGAGAAGGACTATGTGTTCAGGGCTGGCAGACGAGAAAACAAGAAATGTGGCCTCCCCAGGAAATAAATTTAAGATTATGCTGATGCATTATCTGTATCCTTCCTAAGGAGGCGATAGAAAATTTGAAAGTTAAATCGAGTTGTCCATGACATGCTCAACACCATTTAACGGGAAACTCCTGCTGGTATTATTCATGAGAGATACATTTCTTACCAATACAACTAAAATAAATATAAAAAAAAAAAATTTAAAAAATCCCTAAGTACAAATCCTTTCTCTTTTTGATAATAGGTAGTGAAGGACAGATGCATTTTCATGAAAGGCACCACATGGAAGAGAAAAATTCTCCTCTTTTATTTTTAAAAAGGGTGCCAGATGCAAATGTTTCACTGGACGCCTATAAGTACTTAAAATACAAAACACCTTCTTCAAATGCATTAAACACAGAGTGAGACACTTTAAATACACTTGCTTTGTTAGACAGGCAGCTGGCACCACTTTTGTAATGAACAGGACAAACATTCTGTCCAGTCAAAGTGTTACCAAAATATAGCAGGAGGCTCAGCTTGACTTGCACTCACAAATATCAAAAGCAGGTTCTTCTCATTACTTTTCTTAAAGATAAAAAATATCATCTGACTCTCCTACTCCAGGAAGGCAAGAATGGTTTAGGTTTTCTTTTTAAACACATCTCTCTGCGGAAGGCGCATGCTGGCCCCAGCTCCAGCTCTCTCGTCTCCAAATGGTACAAACCCCTCCATCTTAGCCTTTCCCAAAAATGCACCATTCTGTGGGTGATCAAAGGTCTCCACTCTCTTCAATTATTCTGCCACAGTAAATAGAAAGCCTTCAGGACAGCAGCCGCATCAGCAAAAACATTAGTTAAAACCATATGTGCCATCAAACTTTTCACGCCTGCACTCTCTGTAATTAATTTTGTCACTTCATACATTTCTGGAGGAAAAATGAGAAAGAAAATCACTCAGCAAACTAAATCAGCCAGCCTCTCAAAAAGTCAGACGTGTCTTTTGTAAACCCACAACATTTAGGGCCACCAAACTAAATGGAGAGTTTGCCTCGTTTACTGGCAAGTGCCAGAGAAAAAGATTTTTTGTAGAATGAGGTGAAAATCATCTTTAGACTCCCCCAAAACAGAG
>NC_045637.1:47672748-47717748 GCF_009829145.1 Chiroxiphia lanceolata | reverse complement strand
CTCAGTTAAAAACCATATAGCCCTAACTACAGCTTTTTCTTAACCTCAGAAATTATAGTAACATATGGCTTCCATTTACTTCCAATTTTACTTGTACTGTGAGCTTCTTCAGTGAAGTTGTCTTCTATTGCTAAATGACAAAATGAATGATGAAATTCAGTTGCTATGCTAGAAAAACAAAAAACAAACAGTGGTGCCTTATCCCAAAGGAAAACTGGACTTCAGTTATGAATCATCCTTACCAGCAAATCTTGGATATCTTAAATAAAAGACTTTATGTACTTATAGAAAAGAAAACAAAACATGATCTAAAAACTTCACTAGAAAGATCCTCCTTCTGTTCCTTATCATTAGAATCCAAGGTTAGGGAGCACACCATGCACCTTCAGTGGTTATTTAAATAGAAGTTCCCTGCTACAAGGGACACCAATGAATAGTGCTAACATCAAATCTGCTCAGTTTTTATTGCATGTTTGCAGAGCTCTTCATATTGCTGGGACCACAATGAAGAGCCCTGTAAACATGTAATAAAACCAAGCCCATTGGATGTTACAGTATCAGTAATTTTTCTACAAAATGAAAGTGTATCTGCTTTGTCATCAGACTGATTTAAAAACCTCTCACATGTTTTATGGTTACTTAATCCTTTTTTGATATTTCATCTGTAATCTGCCTAACTAGACTGTGAAATAAACTCAGCTAATTATTTTTTTAAAATCTGACATTTTTGTTTGGTTTGGTTTTTATTTTTAATGGCTTTTCTAGACCATCAAGTTCTGAAGACAATAAAAGTGTAGCTCTGTGTGTTATAAAGTATTTATGATATTTTCAAGGAATTTTTTCACCCAGGCAGAAAATATCCTTTTAATAAGCCCTTTTTACTGCAAGAAGCTATTATTGGTATCTTCTTTATTGTTGTTTTCATATTTTCAGCATAAACATAATGGGGAGAAAAAAGGAAGAGAAAATAAAGCAGTCAGAAGACAGATGCAGACAACAGAAATGTTATATAATCTGATAAAATGATGGATAAAATTAAAACTGGCTGTCAGGCAAAATGAAAAGCAATTTTGCTTACAATTTTCAGAGTGGCTATGGAAAAGCAGCCAAATCTATGTAATGCATGCTGTCTGTAGTTTATGAGTATACACAATAACCAAAAAGGTGCTTTGATTAGTAAGAATGCAATGATGAGCACAGCGTAAAATACCGAATAATGTACTTGAAAAAACTTCTCCTCTGAAAGCCTAGAGGAAATGTTTGAAAGCCCTATTAAAGCAGAACAATGAACTAACAGAAGAACTCATTGGTTACTTATTTGGGAAATGCAGAATAATTCCTACTAGAGACTCCATTAATTAGAACAAATCCTAACTACTGCCTGAGAGCTGCCAGAGACAAGGCTGTACTCCGTACTCTTGGATGAGCAGAAGTCTTACAGGGGTCAAAGGGACTCATACACAAACACTGAACATTTAACCATCTAAAGATTATGGTGCTGTTCCGTTTCAAGTTATTATGTAAATACCAGCAAAACCCAAGTAGCAAACACCAAGTAAAAGGGAACAAGGCAACAGAAATAGGACTTTTTAATGAAATTTGATGAAGAGGCAGATCCGACATCACAATGAAACTCTAAGAGATTTGGTCCTACCTCCTATAAATGCCTAATGATAAAATCCCTCTCTAAGACCATGCTTATTCTTCTCAACTAGCTGAATCCATCTGGAGGAGAAAGGGGGATAGTGAAAAACGTACAATCTTCTCTCCTGCCTGGGCATAAGAATCACGATGAGGCTTGAAAAGTGACTTATTCTTGTTTGACCCTCCATTTTTTTCTATGACTCAGGGACTTAACTGGCAGAACCAATCAGGATTTAGTCCTTTTCTTTGATGCACAACTTGACTTACGAGGTCATCTCCTTAGAAAGACTGGCGTAACCGTGGGAGGGAAGCTCTCCTCTCTCCCCGAGTGCCTGGTGGTAGTGTTTCCCCACACCCAAAGGGTTAAATCAATCACATGATAAGGAGTTCAGGAACAGATTTATTCCACCAGGTGGGAGAGACCTTTCCTCTGCATTACGACATCATCTGCTTCCCATGATCTTTTCGAATTTTTATTTTAAAAATATCCTGCTCCTGAAAGGACATTTTGGTGTCAGCCTCAGTCTCTCTTGTGGTCTCCCTCTGGCATAGTACAGTTGTGGGTTTTTGTCTTTCAGGACAAGTTTTACAGCTTTCAGTGTGAGGGAGAGAGTCCTAAATTATGGAGTTTGAAAACCAGCCATCAGTGGTATCATACCCTAAATAGAGTTGGTCACCTCAGTGATGCAGGTCCACGCCTGGCCTGCAACAATACTGCAAATATCTGAAAAAAGGCGACTTCCTATCTCACAACACTATAATCAGCACCAAAGCCAGTAACTAACACAAGCTGTATGTTTATGGTTCACAAGGCATCACATTGTTAATGAGCAGATAAAACAAGAAGAAAGGACTGTTCTTTGTTTACAATACTCCCCTCATAAGCAACAGATGTCCTGATAGACTAGACTGCATTGGCTTTGTTGGTTGAGAACCTCCCGCTGGCCCTGGATGAGAACCAAGCATCCATACTGATTTTGTTACAATTGTCAGCTACTTTTGTTACTGCAAACCATGAACTGTTGCTGACTCATCTGTGGTCCCATGGGCACAAAGGAAATAATGTATGGAGTCATGCAGTGACTCCACGTATTGTTTTACCCCCAAGATGACTACTGCTTGCACACCCAAGAGTGCTTTCTTGTGGGGTGCCACATAGTTTCCTGACATCATCCTTCCTGGTGACTGCGTATACGAAGAAATGGCTGGCAGAATTGCATTTGTCTGATTTCTGTCAATGACACTGAATGACCTACGTATTTTTTCCCAGGACCAAGATCTAGGTGAAGATGAGCCATCCAGTGTACTGGCAGTGAATCATGGTTAGTTCCCAGAGGCATAGAAAGACCACAAGGGCTCTTTCCAGAGGGGCAAACATGCCTGAATTCTGTGGTGTTGTGCTGTGGTCCTCCTGAGTTTCTGTATTTTGGGCCATCCAGATAAAAACAATGGCCAAACAACCTTTTTGTGTTATGTCAGAGGCTCTCATGGTTAGATCTATAGACTGAAGTATAGATTACTGTTATATTCTCCTACGTAATTTCATCTTTAGAGCACTTCAAAACTTCAGCTGATGAAAGAGGCAGAAATGCCATTAATGAACATGGTTTCAAACAGGAGCATCACTGCTCTGTTTTGTCACCCACTTTGACCCTCAGACTCCTTTCAGCCATCCTTAACGGTGCTGCTCTTATCCACTAATCTTACTTAACCTGGAACCTACACATGACAGAGGACAGGTTTCCTGAGGTGCTTTACTCAAAGAACACTCCTCAGGTTAGCTCCTGAAAAGCTGGCAGGTGTCCTGTATAAAATCTCCAGCTGCATGAATTCAGTTTCCCTTATTTCAGCACAGTTTAGATCTGTAAGATTTGATGCTGCGGGGCCAATTTGGTGTGGGTTGTGTTTTGGCTGAAGTGTGCTGGAGGAGGAAAGAAAATGGGGAAGAAAGCTATAGTTGAGGTAGGGAATAATTGTGGAGAATTTAAATAGCAACTGCATACTGATCCTAATTACTGCTCCCATTTTTATGAACCATGGTAAACAGAGCTTTACAAGCTCATGTATTTGTTCTCACACAGGGCTTTTTGTCAGGACAGTCTATAAACACCTACACCTTGATGTGCCATCAAGACTTCCTCCCTTAAAACATTTTTCTCAGCCTCTTTGGTCACGGACGCTGCGGGTGTCACACTCAGACTGTCGCTTAGAGGGGGAGGGGCATGCTCTCCTCAGATGTTCAAAATCAGGCATCTCCATCGAGAATGACTTGTTTTTATATTCTGCTCAGTGAACCAAGATTATCTACTTCACTGAGAAGAACTATGTAGGAGACCATCTCCTTTGTTTATTCTGCTTTCAGATAGACAAAAGGCAAGTTTGATGAATGACATATGGATGCTTCAAAAAAGTTGTTAACTAGAACCATTCTATGGTTTTCCATTCCAGAGCTTCACCCTATCACTTATAACATGGCCATCTCCCACACCTCCAAAGGGAAACTCCCTCACATCTTACCCAAAAATGCTTTTCCCCCTTAAAATACAGTTGCAAGGCTAATTTTCTTGTCAGTGCAGGTTACAGCTTGTTGGTCCAGATCACATTTACAGTGGGAATAATTGTAATGCTCCCTTTTCACTTCTCCTGACCAGCAATCACTTCATTTCTGAAGCAGAGTGCTGTGTGAGTCTGCTCTATAAAGCCATGTCTCATGAGCACTGTAGATGTCCTTGAGGCATGAGTCTGATAGTAGTCCAGGTAACTGTGAACATCACCTGAGTGAGGCACAGGATAATAATAAAGATGGCAGCAGTGCCTATACTTCCCTTGGTTGTTCTCTTTTGTTTTCATTTTTTATATTTAAAAAATAGTCAGTGTGCTCCAGCTCAAAAGTAATGAAAATAAATCAATGACTTGAATTTCCTGAGGAATTTTTGAGCTTTATCTTTAACAAGATCTCAAGGAAAGACCTGTTAGTATTCTTATGTTACTACCACTCAGCAGATGAACTGCTGTCTACAGCAGGGTCCTTTCCATCACACGTACACTTGAAGTTTGGGTTGGTGATACTAATAGCACACCCTTGAACTGTGTCTCCATTCTTCAACATGACACTAAAAGTGGACTGTGGTGCTCTGGAGCCTTTTCTCAGCTCACAGTGATTGAAAGATCCTCCCCGAGGCTCTTTTTGCCTTAATATCATGCAGAATTTCTGCCTTCTCTTTCAAAAGAAAATTCCTTGTTTAACCTCTCTAGGGTCACTGTATACTGGTGCAGAAAAACAGGTGCAAGACAGGTCTCTCTCTCATGTTAAATTTCTGTTCGCTTCAATTCTCCATAGATGATTCATACAATTTCTGGATCAAATTACCTGGTTTTAACTACTGACAGGATCAAATTAACAAGAAAAAATGGAATATAAAATGAAACACACTGTAATGAGGGTGTGACACACAGAAGTACTGCTACCAGACAGAAATCTGTTCCCTTGTTCAGAAAAGCACCCTTACACTCCTGTAACTTGCAGCAGGCCAGTAGTGAACAGACAGGTTCAGCAGGATGAGCAATGCATTTGAAATAAACTGCACCTCTGCCTTCAGTGACTGAAAGCTGCTGTCACCTGGATTCAGGCATCAGCTAAGTTCAGAGGACACAGATGTGAAACTTCTGTTTCCTACAGAAATTTGTATTTCAAAGAGCTGACTCTAAGAAAGGACCATCACACTATGGAGACAACGTACAACATCAACAACCAAGTTAAGCAGAAACCAGTACATTTCTGTCCTTTGCAAATCAAATACACAGACTTCACATAGCCACAGTGTGCATTAAAGCAAACACAAAATACCCAAGTTACTGGGGATCTTGCCGGCCACGGAACTGAAGCAGCATCCTGAGAAAGAGATGTTGTTTACTTGAAAGTGAATACAACTCTCTTTCTTAGAGAGCTAAACTATCTGCATGGCATTATACTATATAATACAGACATAACACAATTACTGCCCACTACTGCAAGAATCTCTGCACTGAGATCCATTCTACTCCATTGTATGCAATAAGCTTTTCTTCTTAATCACCCTCTTCCCTTTTGATACCCAAACCATAATGCAAAATTCTGGGTAACTTCAGCAATACAGGGGCCTGAACGTCCATTATTTGTTTGTGCTTAGCCTTCCTGTGCTTCACTGAACATGCATGTTATGAACTAAGTTTCTGAACAGATATAGCTCAGGTTCCCAAATTAATCTGATTATTACACTAAGCACAAGGCCCTTTCATCAGGTATTTACTTCTTCACTTGCTCTATCAAACACCAATAAGTAAGAGCAAATAAAAGGCTGAAGAAGGCTGCCACAGTAATACCTAACTGCTGCTTCTAGAGAAAAGGTTAATCTTTGTGCATGTTGAAGTGACTAAATTGAAATCCAGAGTTCTATTCCCTCATTTTGGATGCTAGTTCTGCTTTCAGCATCACTTAAAACCAAAGAGACACAATCATGTTTACTGTTTTGTCTGGTCACATTTATTTATGTCAATATTAAAATCTTACAAGTTTCATAGATTGAACTAGAGCAGTGATGAGGGTGGAAGAACAGAGGACCATTTTGTTAGCTTTCACTGCAAAGAGACATGGATCTCAGGCACCTCTGCATCCTTTCAGCTATTACGACATTTATTCAGCAATTAAAGATTTTAGCAATCATGTTATTCACTTCACCTTACTTAATACGATTTGCCTTTTGTTTCTTCCAGAGAAGGCATTTTACACATCTGCAAAATTACTTAGACTGGAGATCTATTTCTAAGTCATAATGTTGTCTCAATGAGTAGCACATTATGGTCAGTAAACTAAATGTTGGTTATACTTTTATGCATACCTACTTTCAAATCATTTGAACAAATTTACATGGTATATAGATATGCAAAACAGCCAGAGTTAACAGATGTCACCCTCTAATCTTTAAAGCCTCATCCTTTACTTTGGAGTTGCAGAGATAAGTATTTGACAGCTCAAATAAGAGACACACTTCTGAATACAATTCTATAAACAGTAGGCATTTGTATAAGAGCTTGCTATACTTTTCATAAAGACAGATTCACATAAAATGTTTTCTAAAATGGAAGCTTTGATGGATAGGACCCAGTAGTGCAAATCAACTTGTAGCAAAGACCGTTGGTGCAAATTTTATACCTCCAGATCTTACTTCTCAGACAAGTTCCACAAAGTTTAAATTCAGAGTCACAAGAATTCATTTTCTATCCTAAATACAATGATGTAAACCATCATGGGAAAAGGACAACATGGAAACCAGTTTAGTTTTACAGCCATATGGAAATCTGTTGGGGGAATGACTGGTAGTATGTGCATGCACCATTGATTTGTTTCTCTGTATTAATATTAATTGGCATAGTATAAGGAAAAGCCTAGCTTATAATTCTAATTAAATTAAAAGGTCTGCGATGTACCAGTAATTTCATCCTGGAGTGCCATATATTCCTCTTTCCCCCCTAAGCTAAGGGGAAAAGGGCAAAGAACAGTGAGAAACGCAACACCACTAAACAAAGAACCTCCACTTCACATCCTTCATTCCTCACAGCTCTAACAGAGGATCTCCAGCTGCAGTTTCCTGCACTTTAACCGCATGATGCTATTTAAAAACAATCTGAATACGCAAGGCAGAGTTATCACTATGTCTTTTCTGTGTGTTACTTTTTCTTTTAAAATAATCTGTGCATCTTAATGCCCCAAAGTTGGAAGTGGAGCATTCCTGAATAATAATTCCCTAGTATACCATTTCACTTCATATGCAAAAGTTTCCTTCGCTGATGGCCTGGAAGACGTGGTGTAAAGCATTAGATTGTCAAAAGAATAAAGCAATGTAGAGAATGCTAATACTCAGTGAAATTACTTACCTGTGCCAGTAAAGTTAAATTCTTGTCTGAAGTTTACTGCTTTTCAGTCTGGAAATAATTTCTTTATGATTCCTCAGATTAGAGAAAACAGTGGTACTTCTGGGCACCAGACAAGACAAGACACCAGTAAGCATGCCAGGAAGGTGTTTTAGGCAAATAAAATGTTTCAGGATCACAACCTCATGTGTATTTCACCTTAAGGAATTAAGTTCATTTTTTATTTAATTTTTAAGCATCCTTAGATCTTCCTAACCTTTCTGAGACACTGTGAGGATAAATACATCAAAGGTTTAAGGCAAAAATGTACATTGGGAACTAAAGCCCAGATAGGCAGCATTTGAGACACAGTCTCAGTAATTCTTCACCAACCACTGCAAAATGGAAGTTCAAAATTATTAAAAAAAAAAAAGAAGCTGTATCACTTTATGCCTTTCTCTGGATGAAAACATTGACATTACTAATTATCTGCACAAAGCAGAGGATTCTGACTGTAAGTAATTACTAATGAAAAGTAACAGTAACTTGTCTAACTCATCTATCCTCACCTGGTCCCCTCTAGATTCAACTATACACTCTCCGAAGCTCTGAACCTCTTGTGTGTAGGTTGGGTTTTCAGGATCAGTAATTTTAAATAGCTTAAAATCTGCTCATGGCTTAACAATGGAAGAGATGAGTGGACTTCAAACATATTTTCTTCATGAGGGAGCAACGGCTGGTATTAATCTTCTTGTCGACAATCAAGTAGAAACATTTCCTCGCTTTCTTCCTCAAGTCTGTATTGAATAACCCTGTCTCTTCTTTCACTTAAGAATCTACTAAAAAACCAAATAATTATAATACAAAAGCCCTGAAAATGAGAAACAATAGTCATTGATGATCGGGTTTCTACTACTCATAAATTATTATAAAAAAATCCCACTAGACCAAACACACATCATTTCCCTTTCTATCAGTACAAGTGTCTTCTCTATTCTCAGCAAATATAATACAGAAAGGAAGAAAGGTTAAAGATTTTTAAAAATGAATGAAAACTGGAAGGTGAAGACAAGAAGTTAGAAAGACACAGCCTTGAATAATGAGGCAATGTGAAGAAGGTAAATATTCTGTGAAATTACTTACCTTTACCTGTAAAGGCAAATTCTAGCCTAAAGTTTACTGGCTTTCAGTCTGGGAATAATTTCTTTATGCTTCCTCACCCTAGAGAAAACAGTGGTAGTTCTGGTAATGCTAAGAAAGCAGGCTTAGAGAATGGGTCTAATTTTAAATATGAGGGAGGAAACAAGTCACCAAGTATGCTTCATATTGGAAATAGGAATTTCATTCTTTCCTTCTTCCTGCTCTAGCTCATAGAAAACAGTGCAAGATACAGAAGGATCATGCCACAGAACATAAGAGGACTCATTTTATGTGATCAGTTTTGTAGTTGCAAATTTTAAGGTAAAGTAACTTTATAGAGCTATCTGTCTTTGAACAATTAATACATGAGCTACATGAACTTCAAATGAACTACACAAATCTAAGCCAGGTCTGTGTTAAAAAAAAACCAAACAAAACCCAATCAAAAAATGAAACAACAGAAAGAGGGGGAGAAGTATGAAATCCTTCAGGCATTTTCCTCAGACAGGCTAAGAGTTTCTTAAAATATGGTATGCCAGATTAAGCCCATAAATTCTGCAAAAAGAGGAATGCTACAGTCTTTACTTACACAATGATATAACATTACACATGCTATTTTAGAAGCATTTCACAAGTGTAGGTTACCTATCCATGTACAAATATAGACACTTTGGAGATGATGGACAGTTTCCTGAGGGAAACAAAAGACTGTCCATGTTTCTCACAGATGAAATGCAACCAAAAATGCTAATTGCAAAGCATACTTTTAATTGAAACATACTACATAATTCCAGTATAACTATACTGGAATTTTAACATACAACACCTTTACGAGAAAATGTATTATACAAAAAACAACCACAGAGATCTATATTGGAACCATGTCCCTAAAGCTAATAAGCAATCTAATTAACATGCAATGACTCTTCTTTCAATCTGGTTTAACTGCTCATTGAGAAGCAGTAAGAAAGAAGATCTTTTATCTAGCATTTTAAGCAATGTATAAGAAAGAAGGAAAAAGAGGATACTATAATGAGCAACTTAGAGCCAGACAAAAGTTGCAACATCTTTTTATAGAAAAAGATGCTTGCTTAAAAATGGGTCTCTTCCATCCAAAAAAAGACACTTCCATGGGAGCAGAAGAAATGTTAAAAACCATTTTTACATTCAAACTACAATTTCTTCACTTCCAGTGTCACCAAATGCAACTGTAATGAAAATTATAGTTATTTTTAGTCAATAGCAAAATAAAAAAATTTTCTTTTTCATTTGTTTCTAAAAGATGTTGTTCTCTGCTCTTCCCATTCCCCCTCCTCACAAGTTGGCATATAGTCCTGATAAAACTATATACTTCATTAAGACAATAGCTGGCAAGCCTATAAACTATGCAAATAACATTTGGATTGCAAACCACATTTACTACACTTGGCTGATGGAAGAATGATTATTCCATGTCTCAATTCACTAAGAGCATATTGACTGCTTAAATACACAGCATTTCCTGTACCCCTAATAGCTTCCACAGTTTGGTAAACACATACAATGTATTACAGTAAAAGATTTCAAATCCAAACTTTTCTTCCACAGAGCATCCTGTACTTATACATCCTAGAACGTTATGGAAGGAAAGGGTGGAATCCTACACGCATTTTATGGCAATTGTACTGGGGTCTGCTATAACACGTGGTCTGATTTTTAAGCTACGTAATAAGAAGCAGAATCCCAAGCCTCGATGAGTATGTTTTAGAAAGCATACATTATGCCCTCTATCGAAAATTACGTAATTTGACAGCAAAATGTAAAAGTAAGCCCATAATTACCTTAAGCGTCTGCCACACAGTCAACCCTCTGGGCTCACAAGTCAAAATATTGTGCTAGAGCTCCCAGAGAGCAGAGGTAAGGAGACAAGGGAGGGCCAGAATACGACTTTAGGGTTAAACGCTACTCTGAGCTGCTTCCTCAAACCCATGACTCAGAACGTGTGGGACTGACAGCCCTTGCACACAGAACAGTTTCTCCAGCTATGGCTGGGTTATCATGGCCAGCCTCCCTCTGTGTATGGTAAAAGAGCTTGTGCTGTCAGTTACTTCTGAAACGAAGGAGTGACAAGGAAGAGTCATACCATTCTGAAACATGGAAGTTCCATGAGTACTACTCACGTGAAAAACAATGCATCAGCCAGTTTTTGACAATGCACGTGTGGAATAATCCACCTACTTGCATCTTAAAAGTTACGCTGCTTTTTGTGGACAGCTAAGATCCTGTGGCATTTTTCACAAGAGCAGGAGGTTTGCCACATTACTCTTGGACAGTTTCCTGTCTCCCCCTACTATGTCTCATGAGTCTTAGCTGCTGTTTTCTGCAAAGCTGGCTACATTTAATGGTATTGTAGACAGATAGTTGCAAAAAAGATTTGGAGCATAGACGATGAAAGCCCTTGTGCAATCCTTACAGGGATATAAAATATAAGGTTTCCCCCCATGCAAAGAACTATTCCAACACAGTGAACACATATTAATCAGTTACATCTGCTAGCCCCGTTCATCACCTTCACAGATCCACTGACTGAGGCACAGTTTCAAAAACATAGTATGAAAAAATGTGTGGGACTCACAGCATACAGAGATGCTCTTTGACTTCATATCCAAGCTGATGAATTTTGCAAAAGGTAGAATTTAGCCTTTAATTTGTATTGGGCCTCTTTCCATGCCCATAGAGGAGAACTGCACAAGTAGTTTTGAAGCACTTCAGGCACTGTCCAATAACTGAAATGCAACGGAAAAGGCTACATGCCTCTCATGAAACCAAGTCGGCACACACAAAGTCACCCTCAACAATATGTCAGGGTCAGCCATGCCTGCATTAACAAAAAAACATATGCTCTGTGGAATTCCAAACACTCTTTCGTCCCACCCTATGAGGGGTAAATGCTCCTACGATTTGGGAACTTGTGATACATTCAGCGGTATCCACTATGGTATATTCCTAAAGAAACATTATACAAAAGCTGGAGCATTTATAAAAATAATCTAAAAGTGATCAAATCAAGGATGAGACTGTTGCAATGGTTGACTGTGCAAATAACAAGATGGGCCGTAGACCTGAAATTGCAGCTATGTTCTTGGTTCCTATAAAAAGCACCATCGAGTCCAACAGAGAATGTAGAATGAAATCAAGTATTTTGAGTGAGTTTCACTCTGCTATTCTTGCTGAAGTACCCAATAGGAATAGCAGCACTACTCTGGAGATCGGAGAGGCAAAGAATGAACAAACAGTAGAAAAGTGGAGTGCAAAAGGAGGGAGAACAGACAAGAAAGAGAGAAGCAGTGGGATATTGCAGCACTACAGAAAATCATCTCCACCCTTCTCAGCCAAATGGAGAGCTGCAGGGATACCTGACCTGCTGATAGTGAAAAAGGCAACAGAAATAAAAGTAGAACTCCAGAAACCCTCAGTAAGAGAATGGAAAGTATAAAGATAACAAAGACAGAAAAGTAGTAGCAAGTACACTAAATGACAAGATAAAAATCAATGACAGTGGCGGGTGGAGAGTGTCACAAAAGAGGCAGAATGTAATTTTCATAAGATAAACTGCATTATTCCATTTTCTCAGCCCTTGCTTTTCGGAGAACCTAGTATCATGTCAGCTTTTCTACTTTCAAACTTACCTGCCATGGGAAACTGTTTGCAACTATACGGTTAATACCACCGCCTATCACTTGTTTGGGATGTGTTATTTGGAAATAAATTAGTTAAGTGCTGACTGTTTTTAAATGACAGAGTGATGGAAAGGCAGAGATCAGGGCGCCAAGGAGAAGATTCCTGAAAGCAATAGAATGAGAATTTGAACTCACTAGTAGAAATCCTGCCCTCAATGAACATAATAATGACTTTTCCACTGGTTTTAGTGAAGCAAGGATTATAGACAACAACCTATGGACAAAAATTGAAGAACATTCTCCAGCAGGCTATACACAGATGCCTAGTGAAGAAAAGATTGTCCTGCAATACACAATATTCTAATCATAACATGACAGAAAAAGCAAATATTAAACCTATTTTAAGTATTTCAAAGGCAGTTTAGAAGAGTAATTAGAATCATGCATAAACCTATGGTTATTGACATATTAAAATAGTTCAGGACAAAGACGTGTTGCTTAGAAACTGAATTTACAGGAAAGATCGAACATACTCAGTGTTTTGCAAAACTCCAAGAATGACTCCTGGCCACAAACTGAAGTCAGATAACAACAAGAAGAAATAAACACATACACGTGAAAAATTACTGATGTTAATTAATGTGTTAACAGTAAAACTGATGTGTTATGCATTCATGCTGAAGCCTGCATTTGTCAGAGAAAGGTGAATGAGCAACTGCCATTTCATTTCCCCATGCTTTGCTTTTTCAGCTGGTAGAAGGCTTGCAAAGTACTTGAAAAACTTGACCCTTCTCCAGCCTCCCCCGCATGAGTCACCCAACCTTCCTTCAGTCATTAGACTGCACTTCCTGCTGGGATCCAGCAGTAAAACAAACGAGACACACCAGTTCTGGTCACAGTGAGGGAGGTAATAAACCAGTGACAGGTATTTTTATGAAATTTAAAAGTAATTTCCATATATTATATATATCAGATTATAAACACCAATCCATGGCATTATCTTACACAGAACTCTATTTCAAAAGACATTTTGAGGTGCTTCAGTTCGTTCCCTGTCCTGAAAACATACTTTCCTTGTTTTTACAAGGCAAAATAATTTATGGCATTTTATGTGCTTCAGAAATATTACAGACAAAAATATTAAATCACTTTACTTGTACATGTATAAAAACTTGATTTTGTTATCACTGTTAAGAGTAAATTTAACCCAAAATTTCACAGATGAAGTCCCTGCATTTCATGCTGTTATTAAATCCATAACAAATACTCTTTGACAAGTTTGAATTTTTTAGAAGTCAGCTGCTAGTTCACCTTTTCTAGTTTGCTTCAATGACAACTCTCATGTCTACCGTGTCTTTAATATACCCACATTTCTGGGTAAATCCCACTTTTCTCCCCAGAAAATAAATCCCAAATGAAGCATCCACTGAGAGAAGTGATCACACTTAGTCAGCCAAATTTAATAACAAATTTACCCTTTTCTGTCCACAGATCCTCCTGATATTTTATTTCCAAACTTGCCTACAACTACACTAACTGTGCAGAAAGGACTGCTGTCCCCATAAACTCCTTGGGTTCATTCCACAGTGCACACAAGAGATTCATCCCTTTAAACTTCAAGGAGTTCCCATTGCAGCGTAGAAGAGAAAAATTCAGAGATTATGGAATAATCATCTCCAAATCGATCAATTTCCCCCTGAAGGTAAAATACTGAAAGAAAGAAAAAAGTTGAACAGTTCCAGCTTGCCTTCTTGAAGGGAAAGTACCCCCAGGGCATGTTGTAGAATGATCCCGATCTCTTGCTCCTGATGCTTATTAAGAGGTCATAGATCTCAGTTACACTACAGCATTCCCAAATGATATCCCCAGCTAAGGACTATGACCTCTTAGTATAAGTACAGGGATATAAAATTAGGAATATGAAGGGTTCACACTAAGAGTTTGCCTCAACTCTCAGTCATTTTGGGAGAATGGTTGGAATTAATGGCATATTTGGTGTCATGTAAAAGACAGAGGAGCTTTAGTAAAATGGACTGCAGGTTCCAGTGTTGTCCACAGATGCAGCACTCCGTGCCAGGGCTAAATTTCTATCTGAACATCACACTGGATTTCCACAACAGAGTATTTAATACAAAAGGTGTCTTTCTCAAAAGGTACAAAGTATAGTTCAGAACATTTTGGGTGAATTAAAATATGCTTTCTCTTTGTCTTAACCCAATTCCTTCTAACTGAGTATGGAAGTAGAAGTGACTTTGAACCACCCCAGACAGGAAATTATGCCAAGACCAGGCAGGGACTGGAATGTTTTTAAAAACCTTTCTCCTCCAACTACTCTCTTTTTTTTCATGAAAAGTGGGGTTTTTAGACCCTTCAGATGATGTTTGAAAGGATAAACAAAGCCCACATAGGTGGTATGTTAGTGAACTACCACATCGCCCGGAAGCCTTAAAACCCTACAGCTGACTGTATAAACATGAATTAAGGTTTTTCTACAACTGTATTAAGCAAAGTGTTAAAGAGCTGTGGGGCATTTTGTTACATTTGGTTTTCAAGCTATGAATTTACTGCTGAACATATAAGTAATGATAATCTGTTGTACCTCCCATTCTGTTCATTTCTAAATGGTAATTAAAGCAAGCACCAATAATAAAACCAGCAAGTATTTCAAGAAAATTATTTTAGAAGGTGCAGGAAATTCACCACTTAAAAAGAACAATTTGTCATGGCAACAAGATCCATTTTGTAATACGCTGACAATATATTATATATATTCCAGTAAAATAGAAGCATAAAATAAACAACAGGTATTTATTTACTCCACAGTAGTTGATTCTCTGAAACACTGTAGTCAATATGGACTGTAGGTGTATATATATGCATACATGCAAGACAATCATTATTTTATTTCTAATAGTGTGTCTGTTGGAATCATACACATGAATTCCCATGTACTGAAAAAAGGTCAGGGTAGCTATGACCCTGTATCAGCAGCAGCTTTACAATTCAAAGTCTGTATTACTGAGGACTGTGAAAAGCAAGACAAGCTTGGCCACAGGATCTATATTGATTACAACAGTAATTGGAAGGAACACAGTTATCATAGGGTAAGTAATGACTATTTTTTCTTCTTCACATATGTGCCAGTGTTGATGATTCCCCTTGCCCCCTCCCTTCCCTTCCCTGCAGGCAACCATCTTTCCTGAACAATGAGAATTAGGAATTTCAGCTGCATAGATCAAATAGTGATTATAGTACTGCTCTCCCAAAACTGGAATGAGCACTGGCAGTTACGTTCTGCACAGAATGCCTGATAAAGGTCAATGGATTACCTCATGTCATCACCTGGCAGATCTCAGAAACTGGACCCTCTTCTGAAACAGGCAGGAGATGTCACTTGAACACTCAGAGAGTAAAGTTAATATTCAATGGGAAAGTCACAGCACCCAAACAGTAATGCAGAGAGATGCCCTGTACTGCCCATTCGGAAATGTTCTGTGAGGAAACGGCTTGACCTTTAGAACACCCAAGCAGTGGCTATAAATAAAGGAAACAACAGACTGCCAATGTAATAAGCAAAGTTCTGGATCTAGCTAGGGCAGATTTTCAACAGAGTGCCAGGGAGGCACTTGAACCAACTCTGAAGAAGCTAGGGAGCTACTCCCTACTCTCTACAACTACCTGAAAGGAGGTTGTAGCCAGATGGGGGTCAGCCTCTTCTCCCAGGCAACCAGCGATAAGACAAGAGGAAATGGCCTGAAGCTGTTCAAGGGGAGGTTCAGGTTGGAAAACAGGAAGAATTACTTCACTGAAAGTGAAAAGCATTGGAAGGGTCTGCCCAGGGAAATGGTGGAGTCACCATCCCTGTAAGTATTCAAGAAATGACTGAACATGGCACTTAGTGTTATAGTTCAGTTGACATGGTGGTGTTCGGTCAAAGGCTGGACTTGATAATCTCAGAGGCCATTTCCAACCTTAATGACTCTATGATTCTAAAACAGACTGTAGGTGACAGACACATGATGTCTTTTAACACACTGCCAACCAGTGTACTGTTGTCCTCAGTATTCACTTATATCTTCAGTGAAAGAGTATTTACTTGGGAACCTTTGAGCAAAAGCTTGGTTCAAGTGTGAGATTGCCAAGTTCTAGGATGACTGGATTCATGTTCCAGACAAGAATAGATACTCTGGGTGTGTAAGAGCACTTTGGACAAACTCTGCTGCCATACTCCATTTGCCCAGTAAGGCACAAAGAGCTGCAAGATGAGCCCTGAGAGCTCCATATACGATGCTAGATTATTTAAATGTGAAAGACAGCACACAGCAGAGAGACAGTTCTACCAGGAATTAGATCTGGTAACCCCTGCACTGGGGCTGCCTACACCAAATCCCTTTGGCAATGAGAGAACTACAGTCTCCAATTGAGCACTTTTGCTGCAGACCAATACCTCCTGGGCTGGCAAGGAGGTGTCTCTGTCCATGGTACTCAACAAGGCAACGGTGCCCTCACCCATGCAGGGACACTGGATCAGATCCAGTATCTTGCCATTACGTTGGGAGTTCAGGTTCACATGGTGTGAAGTCCTTGGTGGACACATGGAGGAGATAAGCCAAACAAAACTATCCTTGCTAGTATGTGCTAAGAAAATCACCAACCTTTTTTAGTGATGGAAAATCAGGCTAGAATAAGAGGAAAATAAGAAAAATTCAGGAAAAAAATTATCAATGAAAGATATACAGGAAGCATTCAAACCTCCTTGGAAGACATTGCTTGCTTCCTTTCCCACCTCCAAACAGAGCAGGAGTTCTGGCAAAATTAATGCTTGTGAACAGGTTTATTACAGGGGTTCCCCAAGTCAAGAATAACAGTTCCATAACACAGATCATCAGCTGCTTTCATTTACAAGAGGTCACTGACAGACAACTCAGGAAGTGCAACAGGCTGCTTTTAAAACACCCAGGAGGTGAAGATCTATTGGTTTTATGACTGATTAACAATCTCAACAGCAGAGTTTAATGGTTTCAAAGCAAAAGGGGAGGGGTTTATGCCTGTGTTGGCTGTTCATCATGGATCTATTGTCTCCTAAAGATAAAGCACACAGGTTTTGAAGAAGAGCAAGAAGGTTATGCAGTCTACTTTCACAGCTTCCAGCTCCACCCCATAAAAGTTCATTCCATGTCTGAGCATGTCTGTAGGAGCTGCCTACAGAAGTATTTTTTCAGAATTTTGATATGAAAATCTAAGAACACAACCATCAAGACCTTCCTCTATTCTCCATAGGAGCATGCAGTTCTGCACATGAACTTCTGTGTGGCAGATTCTGTATAGTGTTGACCATTACTAATGCATATAAATCTTCCATCCGAGTCTACTGACAGGCTTTACATTGCCCTCTGAATTCAAAATTATGATCTTTGGATACAGAGGCTGTAGTTACCACTCTATCCCCCTTTTTCCCCAAATATCAAGGATTTAGAGTTGCTGGTATGGATTCTGGGCCACATAATCCTGAAAGGATGCGAGTCGGCAACTTGCAAACTCAAAGAAGCACATTGAACTACCACGTGTGTTGTCTGGGACAAGAAACTGGAGGTGAGGGTCTGCTTTCCACTGTCTGTCAAACAGAATGCCATTTTGTGGAAAGGATGTCAGAAGTTTGTGGTCCAAAGCAAACAGAAAAGTAGAAGCATGTGCCTAATACAGCAACTAGGAAGCCCTCTAAAGAAAAAGAGAGGCCTGAGCTCGAGTCCCCAGTTCAAACACTGTTTGTCTTTCATTCAATAACTGTTTAATGTAAAATCCATATGCAGTCCTTGGCGCAAGAACTCTCAAGAGAAACAGGGTGCTTCTCTCAAGTGAAGTAACTGTACTTGGCAAACAGTGCTTGGCAGTGTGCCACCAACTGCAATGAGGCAGATGAATATGCTTTTGGTGCATCATATATTTAAATTCTTAGGGCCCTTGTCCTCAGAAGCACCTTTATCAAGCTTAGATTTTTCTCTGTACTGCAGAAATGACCAAGGACCCTTGTCCTGTATCTTTTCTCCACACACATAGTGGAAAACTAAAAAAATAATGGCAAGAAATGAAATATATTTGGCCAGTTCTAGGATTCTTTTGCTAGCAGGAAGAGCAATTCTATCTGGGATATCAAAGCATGGTAACACCAAGTGTTCACAAGATTTATCTTGTAGTCTCACTATGCACAGCATACAACCTTTGGGACAAAATCCCCTGGAAATTTTTTAAGTCTTCTATTGAAGGGATGGTCCTGACATTACCAACTCATTCAGAGAGATGAAAGATTCCTGGGCATGAGGAAGAAGAGAAAAGAGGAAAGAGAAGAAAACCATTACAGTGGAATCTCTATTACTTCCTGCTTGGTAAGTCCATGATCACTCGTGGTGAATGCTGTCTGTGAAGCTGTTAGGTAGCACAAGCTCTTATTTCTAGACATGCAAGAAGGTGTTTCTCAACCACACAGGATGATGATGATGATATCCATGAAAATTAATTTTGGTCATAATTAGAAACACAGAAATACTGACTTAGCCAGGAGTTCCCAGCCTTGTGATACTCCAGTGCTGATAGAGAGCAGCACTCAGAACAATGGGCCCCTAATACATCTGATGGAATTCTTTTCAGATGGCATATGAGAGGAATCTCTGAACAGGGCTAAAGGGTATGACTGCATCCCTTCATTGGCAGGGGACACGCAGTGATAACCAGTAACCTTTTCAACATCAGAAACAGCTTAGGGGATAACAGGAATGGCTATCAGCTCTACCTGACATACTTACTCAACCTGTCAGAGCTCTAGAACTAAGTTAGAGCCCAAAGCATAAAACTAAGTTTACCTAATCACTTAGAGGTAAAATAAATATCCCCAGTGGAGAAATACCTCATGTCTTTTACCTCAGAACACCCTTAGCCTTGAAGCCAGGACTGCACAGGATTCAGTAGTCCGCTTTCAGGCAAATTTTACAGCCTGTAATGCCAATAAGGCTAGTAGGGAAGTCCTGTAATATGCACTAGGTCTACTGACATTCAGGTGGAAATGGCAGTCTTGTGTGCTAGGATGTCCACTATATTCAGCAACTCTGCCAACTAGACTGGCATGTTCGCTGCAAGTATGATGCTTGTTTTTCTAGTATTACTCTGGTTATAGCTGAGATTTCTGATGCCAAAGTGATCTACAGGATATTGAAGAGAACCAAGCTTGAGCTGAACACCTGTGAACACAGAGCCAGCCAGTGGAGAGGCATATACATGTCTCACATATACACGGGAGACTTCTTAAAGTAGGATCTCTGAGGGCTGAAAGGTGAAATAAACAGTGCAGGGAAAAGAGATTATAACTCATGCTGGAGACAATTAGGAAAAGTGTCAGACAAATTGTGCCCTACCAACAGCATATATGGCAGCAATGCAAAAGATTAAGTTTCTTTTTCTGTTGGCAGAAGGAGAGAAGGTGCAGTTGAGGGTTTATCAGTAGTGCACCATATTTGGTCCTGCATCTATGTTCCTACAGTGAGATCCAAACTGACATATACTAGAAAGGCATCAGGTTCATAGTCATGCTAATTGGACCCTTTGCTTATACACACAACATAGAGGATGACAATGTGCAAGTGGCTTGAGTTATTAAATGAAATGCTGCAGGAAGAATAAAAAGCATTAACATCAGACAGAATCACTATTAAATCCATATTTTTATTGCCATTCTTCTGTAATGGCTAAATTAATATAGTTCAGCATCTTATCTGTCCTTGGTTACAAGTATTGCAAAGCATTTTTTGGACTTTTCCCCCCATTTATCCATTATCTGTATTCCACAAACATCACAGGAATTGTCAGCAATTAACATAAATAAATCATCACCTTTTCAGAGAAAGCTTCAGTACAAGAATTTCAGAAGATAGCAAAAAATATTACTAAATAGCTCATGAAGGGCCTGTTCCATCCCCCACTGAAGTCAATGGGAATCTTTTCATTGACTTCAATGGATACTGGATCAGACCCAAATTGAAAAGATCAATAGCGCACACATTAGGATAAAAGAGTAACTATGCCCTCCTCTAGAAAAAAGAACATGAGTTCAATTCAAACAACAGATTACAGAAAGGAACCAGTTGGGGAGAATTTTTTTCTCCTCCTTTGAAAAAACCTGCAAGAGAACAGTAATTCAAGAACCTGAGAGCTAAATCTCACAGAGTTGTAAGTAACTCTCATCTTCCACTATCCTCTGAATAGATGGGGGTGACTGACACTTTGAGAGATTGGGAGCACTGTTTAATAAACCAGATAAACCAGCTCCCTTCTCCCCATTCCTATCTTTGGTTGAGAGTATAGAATGAAGATTCAATAAAGCAATTTTACTCCTTCCACTGAACTTCAAAAATTCAGAGAAACACATATGATAATTTCAAATGCAAAAACTAGAAGCCTCAGTATCAATTTGAGAATAAAAAGTGTCTAGCCACATTCTCAAGCATATTACAAGATTGGCAGAACTAGGGACTGTCAAGGCACTATGACACTCAAATCTCATGTTTGATATTCAGGGTTTTACTAAAGGGTTGTCTTAAGCCATTGTTTTGCCATCCTGTTTGTTGAAAATGACCATACAACTGGATCAATATATGCAATTCATAAATACTTGAAGCACAGTACCCTGTGCACCTCACAGGGCACCTCACTGAAGCTGAGTAAAATCCAGACAAGTTGGATGGCTCAGCTATCTGAAAAATCAGGGTTTGGAGGGCTTCACAACTCAAATGTGAACTTTAGAGGCTGACAGCTCTGGTGTTTTTACATAATGGACATCTTGGGCAACTCTTCCATACCTGAGATGAGACACAGATTGGAAAAATCTTACATCATGATAAGACGACACGGTCTGCGCTCCTTCACAGAGTTGATCCAAATAACAGAACAGAGTAGAAAAAAGTAAATTTTGTAAACCTCTTGGCTTTCATTAGCAACTTAGTGACAGATATATTCGCAGACATATTAGTAGACACCATAGGGTGTCTCCTAATTTCTGGGACTGAGACTCCTCCAAAAGGAGGCAACTAGAGAAATTATGTAACACCCTGTTGCATTAGAAGACTGTGAGGAGCAAGGGAGGTGCAACCAGCACACATCTTAGAAAACCTTTTGAACATAGTACCTAAAGACACTTCTGGAAGTCCAAGAGAAAGAGTCCAAAGAGCTTACCTAAAATGCTAAAAGCAAACCTTGTTTTTGTCAAATATATATTGAGTTTCAGAAAAGAAAGGGAAACTGTCTGTCAACTGTTTGTCACTGATTAATTAAAAATAATTAAAACCAATGAGGTTTTCTTAAATGTTGTATTCTTAATGTGAGGTCATACACACACCTTAGGACCCTGCATCGAATTTACCTCACTAACTACCTGTTTAGCATTTTTCTGCTTAAGAAATCCTCAACTCCAGTCATGCCATTCAGGCCCCTTTCTCAACTCTAAGGGTGTATTTAGGTCATTTATAATTAGAAACAAAGGACAGTTGGCTTTTTGTCAACTTTGTACTCCAGAAGGGTGTGCAATTTCAGATTTTGTTCACTTCATTAGCTTTCAAACAGTCTGATCTCTACCCATTCATTATCACAAGTTTCCTTGAAAGAGAGGCAAAGGTATTTTTAGGAACTTAAACAATTTCCTTCAAGATTCATTTTCATTCTCATTTCCCCATCCTCTGCTATCACAAATATATTCCTACCTTCACACATGCACCCCAACTTGACTAATTCAGGATACTTATTTTCACTCTCATTTAGCAACACTGCTCTCAGCCAGAACTGCTGTGCTCAGGAGCAGTGCTCTGGGATTCTTCCTACTTACTGCTCCCCCCACCTGCTTTTCTTCAGTTTCTCAATCCAACTGTGCAAGCACTGTTCAGTGCATTCTGCTTGCAGCTTTAAAGCAGAGAAAACACTTGGTAGAAAGGGGCAGCAACTAGTTAACCAGAAAGGAGAAATGATTGTATCAGATCAAGGTAAAAAAATCCAGGGATGAATAAATGGGATCCAACACAGTAAAGGGGAGTTCCAGGGGATCGGGGCAGGGGGAGTGCTTTCTAGGAGAGTGAAGGAAGAGATAAGCTGAAGTCACTAATTTTTCAACACACAAAGAGCAAAAGAAAGAAGAGAGACATGAAGAAAATGAGAGAAAAACATCCAAGTTATTGAAGTCAGGAGAGAATATCCCTACTACCAGAAACCATGAGTACTGTAGAAAAGTACAAGCTAGAGGTTGTAGGAGTGATTAGAAAATGACAGAACTGATTGTATCGTAAGTCAGAAAAACATTTTACAGGCAAGAAAAGTAAAGCATTATATTAATAAAAGCAAACACTTCTTGCTGCAGCAGATTTTCATCTTCCATAATTTGAAGTGAGGATTAAAATCACTTGACAAATTCACATTACTTGCTCAACTTTCCTTCTTCTCCTGCCCCCTTATTTTTCTTCTGCTCACTTCTCACACTTTGTCCTCAAGAGCAGTACTGCTATCTGTCTTCTATGTCATTCTGACAGGGCTTAGCCTATGAATCCATTGGAACCAAAGCTAACTCAGAAAGCTCTCCAAACATGAGCACATACACACTTTCTAAAAGCATTTGCAAATAGGAAGGATGGCTTTCCTTACTTAAGGAAAAAGCCATAATAAAGAAAGGTTTTTAACATAACTGCACTATACAATAAATACATTTTACACTGTAGAGGCTAAACCAAAAGTAATATCTACTAAAAAAAAATAAATGCCTTTCTGTTGATCCCAAGTCTGTTTGGATCTACACTGTGTACCATCAGAAGACCTATTAAATTTAGAGGGCAAAACTACTTCAGCAGATTTCATGTGGTTTTCTCAGTGAGGGGGCTGTCTACAATAATTTCGAAGAGGAATCTGGGAGGTCTACAGGTCCATTCACCCAGCTCTACTCAACTCAGTAGTATCTGATCAGCACTCAGTTCTGCTCCTTGACTGAACCTGAGATTTTATTTTCCCCTCTAACAGTTTGTTTTGCTCCTCTCAATTTTCAGGTACTGATTACTGTACAGTCATTTGTAGTTAACAGATGAGACTAGCACAACATCCAGCTCAGATCTGTAACATGCCATTGTGCAAATTCATTCGTTATGTGACATTATGATACCTAAACCCAACTTACAAATACCCTCTGCATTCACAAGTGACTTAGGAATATATGCATAGAAGCAAAGTATGGAAAGCCGTACAGTATGAATCTAGAAAATACACGCAGTAGCACATATCCTTTGGTATTAAGGAAATTTATAATGATCCATTCACAGTAGAATCCTGTCTCAAAATCTGTTTATAAAGGTCTCACCCAAGCATTCAAGTGCAGGAATAAAATAACTGAGGAAGGAAGAAGGAGATCAGAAGCAGAGGATGGGAATCAGAAACAGAACAGTGCACAAAGCCACAAAGTGATAAGTATTGTTTACCTGTCAGTTGGCATTGACTAATCTTGTGTTCTGTGATATCGCTCAGTGACTCAAACACCTGGAGGCAGCTGTCACAGCTGTGCACAGCTTCTTCTTCTAACTCCTCCCCTTCATCCGGCCTTTTCTTACAGTCTAACACATCTCCATCTTCTGCCTTGTCTTCTAGTTTACAGTTAGAGTCTGAAAGAAAATCAAGACCATGATGTCAGACATCTAAGAAGAGAATATTTAAAAAGGAAAAGAAAAAAAAAAACAAAATAGGTTCTTGTGGTAATGATGAGAAGAAAAATACTTGGCATGAGCCAGCAGCACACTGTAGATTTTATTGCTAAATAAGCAAAGGAGGTTTTTTTTCATTAATTTTTTTCTAATCTCAATGAAAAGAGAATTTCCCTTCTACTCCCACAAACACAGCTCCATTTCTCACTTAAGCTATTCTTCCATGCTTCAGTGTTAGGTTTGTCAATTTTATCACGGCTATTGAAGCTGCTTTGATCATCATAAGAAAGGATAAACCACCTATGCAATTAGTTTTTCAATGAAAAGAAAAATCAAATCAATAAGTGTGCAGGAACTTCTTTTCTCTGTTAACTACAGTGTTTCACAGGAAATTACCAGAATTAAGAGACTAACAAATTTGATTACATAAACAGTAAATTAATCTTTATTTTACAACCCACTCCAATACTCCATCACTACACTATTCGACACAAACAAAGCCCTGGAAAGCTTATACCCTGGGTCAAAATGCTACACATGCTTTGAACTTGTGCATGACTTAAAAAAAAAGATCAAGCTCCTGTGTTCACCAGATCATGGAAAACTGGAAACTAATTATTGTAAAACCTAAAGAGTCCACAAGGAAAGCTTTGTCTGTTTGACATGCTAACAGGCATTCTGGGGATAACAGGATAGCTCCAGCCTCAGATCAGCAGTCCTGAGCCCAGCTGAAGCTTCTAAACTGGAAAAAGTATGCAGTCTCACCACCACCCTCTATGCACAGAGACACCACAGAGCTCGCTGCACTGCCTTGGTTCTGCAGATGACCAGCACAGTGCAATAATGAACTTTTCATTTCAATGAGCTCATTCTAGAGTTCACAGTACTCTAGAACTTTTCCTCCTCTGAGAAGGAGCAGAGTAGCTTTAACTACTCCTGACTTTTTGCCCACTTTACTAAAAGCTTCTTTCAAAAAGACAGAAATAAAACAATTTGTCTTCCCTAATAAAGCAAGCTGGCACTTAACTTTGTTTTTCCTTGGGAACCACAGTACAACAAGTGAAATGAAGAAGAAAAATGGTTGCGTACATTTCAGCAAAAGGAATGCAAGTGTTTCACCACTTTTCCCTTTTCTGCTTTGGCTGCCTCATCTTTCCTTTTAGATATTTGAGAGAGCTGAGACTGAAATAAGTCATTTTAGAAAACAGGGACAAACTCACATAATAACAGGAGATTGTGCAAGTACATTTTAAGATGTTGTGCTCTTTAGCCAAGTGGGTGACTAACCAGGAGTAGGCTTCTTGGCCAGGGGAACAAAGAGGTGGTATCCGTGAACCCACCTTATTTGGCATTTCAATTGATGAGGATCACGCACAACTCCTTGGAAGGAAAGAAACTAAAACATGCCAACACTAAATTCATATTACAGTGATGAAGGGGTGGGGAGAAGTAGGAAGGTGATTCCACTTTAAACCACTCTTACATCCTCTCTCAGCACTCTACAGTAATGTGGGCACAGCCATTCCTGTATTTCTTGCTGCCCACAACCAAGGTCAGAGCTCTCATCATCTCTCTGCATCCTTTGGTCCACACTGCTGCACCCTGCCCTTCAACTGTGCAAACACAGATGGACCTGCAAGCGAAAACTGGAAATGACCCATGTCAGGAAGTCTTTCTCATGCCATGTGGCTTGTGATCAAAACCAAGGAATTTCTTTGACAGGGGTAAAGGGCAGAATTTATTTTTAAGGGAATTATATTACAGAAAGAAACCAGATTAATTTTTAAAAGTAAAAAACACATTCTGAAGACAAAAATATATTTGCCGTGCAAAAGCCATGCCTATACACTGAGTCTTTATATGACAAATTACATCCACAACGTTCTTTCAAGAGTGGAAATTTCCACTTGGGCTGCTACTTCCAAATAGAAGAGTAGTCTGCAAATTTACAAACCAAAAAAAGGGATGCTAATTAAATAAAAAGACCTTATGTCATTTTAGCCATTATTAAATGCTCTAAATCTAATAACTTCCATTACCACTTCATTTTCCAAGGTATTTTCAAAGATTAATAAAAGCAGTTAGGAGATCACCTGGTTCTAAGCAGTTTGGAAAATTAAATAATTGTCTTAACTATTGCAAACTGACCCCAACATCATTAAACACTTGTTGGAAGGCAGCATGTGCACATTGCATACTATTAGTTGTTCAGCTCAAGTCTCGGTTTCATCTCATAAAACTGAGAGCACTCAGGGAAATGTGGGCACTGGGTTTGAATTTTAACACGAGTATTTAAATGCTGCACATAAAGTTTACAAACCTGTTTGTTTTAAAATAAGAGTAGTGTCTGACTGCTTTAAGTACAATGCTGAAGGAAAGAAAAGGGAGGGGAGGGAATTCTCAAGACTTACTATTCAGAAGCACTTGCATTTTACAGGAATTCAGCAATACACACACACACGTAGGCACATATGCACTCCTTAGTGCACAAAAGCCTAAAGAATTGCTCAATTTAAAGCTTTAGACTTAGCGACCAGTTATTAAAATTAGAATCATTTTAAGGCTAATAATGTTTTGCTTCTCCTTCTGCATTTGCAGATATAAACTCTACAGGGACAGAAGTCAGTCAAGCTTATTCCCTTCTGCTGCAACTTTAGAATACATGTTCTAGCCAACTGGCACATTTGTTTTTAGGTCAACACTTAAGTGGGACCCTCTGGGACCTAGGTTCAAGTTTAGCCTACGACAGCTTTGTGAAATGAGTTCTGGCAGTCTCAGCCCCTCTCAATGAATGCATTTCCACTGTGATCTGCTTCTGTGAAGAGATGTCACCACCAAAATTAAAGATATTTAAGAGAGTAAATATCATTTGGACGCTTTGTGAATAGCTAGCTTTTCTGTTGCAGCAACAAATATCTTCTATCAAGAGCTGGTCTAATCTTAAGTAGTTACTTACATTGAGGATAAGCTGCCTTATTTGAGCAGCTCTTCTGAAAAACTAGAAGAAAACATTTTATAAATGAAATATGCATTCATTCATCTGTACTTTCTCTTTAACCTCTTGTTCAAAGTTCATGCTCTTCTGTAGACTTCAGGGCAAATGCCATTCATCTCCCACATTTCTTTCTCCCCAGTATCTGCAACAATCACAGCTACAATTTCCTCAACAAAGATGGTCTTATAGTAAGATTACTTTTCCCAACATCTGCAAATACCATTGTCATCATTTCCAGAGACTTCCCTGCCCTATTTCAGAGGCTGCCCATACACCAACTGAAATTTCTCAGTACACATCAGCAACAACACACACACATCGTCTCCACCTGCAGATACCATTGAAAATTATCTAGTAGGGAAAGGAAGGTTAATTTTTTGGAACAGAAATAAATTCAGCCTATTAAGGCACCTTAAAAAAAATAAGAGAAAGAACAGTTGTCTTCTGTTCCTGATTATGTTAACACTATTTATAAATGGAAATTAAAAGAAGCATGATTTTCTCATTACTATGTTCCCTGGCAGGTGGTTCTCCCCTTCCCTTCTTCCTCCTTCTCATAAGGGATGTTATTGCTGTAACTTGGTCTAATAAAACTGCAACTTTGGGGAAAATGAAAAACTGCATTGGCTTAAAAGTGTTGGAGGCAATAAAGCCATGGACTTCAATTAATTTCAAGTATGGGAGCGGTTTAAGGCCAACCAGCAGAAATTCTATTCTGCCCATGTAAAAATGAGGTTTCACCACATTTACTTTTTATAACCCATATAAAAGTCAAGTAAAAGTAATGAATATCTAAAAGTCATCTCAGTGGACTGGCAAAGACTGTCTATATTCTTGAAACTCATCTTACATATTTCTGTCTATGTTGCAAAGATCCATAGATAATCACAACTAAAACATCAAACTACCAAGAAAACAGCCTCCTTTCCAATCCATTTCACTGTCTTGCAGTAGACCTCCTTCCAAGCCACTTCTGCATGGAAAAGTGCTGGCAAAAGAAAGGAAAACTTAGATCATGTGGTTATAATTATTACCAGGCAAGGAATATTTCTTCAGCTCAGTGGTAAAGTAAAACTCTGTCGCTCCCTGCTCCCAATAGTGTCCATCGCAAAACAACTGCCTCATTAAATCTCTGCAGTAAGATTAATATGCCGTAGCTGCACTACATTATAACTTGGTACTCTATAAAAAGCACATTTAATGGTTAGAGCCAGAGCTTAGATACAAAGTATTACTATAAAAACTTCTGGCAGTGTGTACACAGTGCGGGCCTTCTGTACTGCTTGGTCTATCAGAAGGTTTTTTGTCTTTAATATCGGCACTGCATTCTTGCTATAGAGAAAAACAGAATGCTAAATCCTGCCTAGAAACAAACAGAGAACAACACAGGACATGATGGGAAATAAATAACTAGCAAGACAACTTAACCATGGAGAATTATTTTTAAGAAAATACAGAAAAGCAGCCATTCCTTGACATATCGATCTCCAGTTTTGCAGTTGTCTATTTTTCAACTTCATGTGTCTACAGCAGTACAAGTTGGGGGGTTTTTTCAAGTTTGCAGATGGCTAAATGGAGACATATGTACATTGAGAAGCGTTTGAGAAATTTGCCATTAAAAAGGCAAAGAACTCCCTCACTTTTATTTACTCTTTTCAGACAATCTAGTTTATGCACAAAGCCACTAGAACCTATAAAAGGCACGAAACACATACCCATAGGACATGTATACAAGAGAAATATAAAGTCTTCTAAGTGAAGAAAAAATTAACTGCATTCTTCACCTTCATAAGAGGAATAACTCCAACTGCTCTCACACAAATTACCTACACATATTCTGAGATGACTAGCCTTCGAGGAATATCCTTAAGGAGCCAGCCCTTACACCAAAAGGTGACCTCAGCTGAATGAATAAAACTATTCAGATGAGTCAGTCTTTCTCTTCAGATAAAATTTGGTGGAACCACTACCAAAGACAGAAACAAATTATTTCTTGCATTCTCAGAACCGTGTTAGAGAATAAAAGAGTCCTTGTTGTTATTGGGAATTAATGATTATTTCTTCATCATTAATAACGATACTTATCTCTGTGATCCTGACTCAAACAACAGTTTTTTCCACACAATCTCACTGACTTAATTTTAAGGAGCCCTTAATTAATCCCTGACTGGTAAGAAATTATACAAACATCTTAAAAGAATTTACCCTTATGCACATATTTTACAAATACAAAAATAGTTTAAGTGGAATGAATAATCAAGTTTATCTGAAATGGCACAGAGTGGTGTTTTACATGGGGAATGTAGAGAAGAATTATTTTTAACAAAAAAAGAAAAGAGAAACAAGAAAAGCATGCTGCACTTTAGAAGCATCTCACTTTCAGCTGGCTGACCTACAAAAGGCAGAATTTCTAATTGTGAGAAACTGAAAGGTAACGGGAGAGGAATGTTATTTTCCATTGCAAGCCCCAAGAATGCATTTTAAGCTGAAACGGAGAAAGAAGAGTGCAGGCATTGCAAAAACACCCCAATACAAAAATCCCTCACACTGTTGTCAAATGGTAAGCAAGCACTAATGAAGGAATTCAGCATTACCAGTTTGTGCGGCTGGGTGTCCCACACCTGCCTGATGGTCCTCTGTTTCATTTTCTTCTACTGTCAGAAAAAGGTAAACAAAACAAAAACAAAACAAACAAAAAAAGATGTTAGGTAGGTAGCTGAAGTGTTTCTAGCATCTTTACACCAGCCTTAGTTCTGAAAGCCAGCAATGCTTGCACAAGACAGGCAAGAAAAGCTGCACTGCAAAGTGCGAAAGTGTAGACCAGACCAAGACAGAATACATTGCTGTATGGAAGCTACAAATCTGAGAACAGAGTGATCAAATCATTTTCATGGCTTAAAAAAACAAATCGAATTTCCTCTGGGATATTTGCCTTCAATGCACTTTACTGTATTTGATTATGGAACTAAATGAGAGAACAGTCTGGGCTTTAACATTCTGCTTGCTCCACACAGATAAGAGAAAGCCTTCTCCTGGCAGATGGGAGAGGTGTGTGTGCTAATTCATACATAAGTTTTAAAAAATAATAATAATCCTATATTCAGTAGCAAACATCTCAGCAGTGCAGACAGCCTTGCAAAGGAGAACTAACCCCATGCTGTTTTACTGTATACACCATGCCAGCATCTTTCCCTTGGCTCACAGCTTTCCAGAGCAGTAGAACTAAAAACAATACAATTCTTGTCAGATTCACTATTCAAAACTTGTTGGGTGAGTGAACCTAACAAGAGCCATTCTGCTGCTACTTTGAAAAATTAGAGAGCGCTGTTCTCATATGCTCTGATACTATGCCTAAGTAAGATTGACTCTCCCAAAGCAAAAGTAAGGGAAGAGCTAAAAGGCAGAACCATTTCCTTTTTATTCTCCCAAAGACCAAACTCTTTGAGTTAGAGAACAGCAGAGAGAAAAGAATTCATTCTCCCTCCACAGGGGAAAAAGCTGAAAGGGGAAAGACTGTACTTCTGCAGCATTTCCACTCCCAAGAATTCAGACCTCAAAAAATAATCATGCAACTGAGTTAAAGTCCAAAGATTTGAGGTATTTTTCCTGGTTCTTGGGACAAGAGAGTGCAACATGTAGGGTCACATATAAATCTAGACATATATGCAAAAGAAGAGATACATATACACACTCCACAGGTACCTCTTTTCCTCCTCCGCCAACCCCAAGGCTTCATACAACTGGTTGTTTCTAGAATCTGAGTTTCTAGAAAAAAAACACCAGTTTTCATAAGGACACTCTTAGGACACCAGAAACTTGTAACACAGTGCATATATTAGAAAGAGTCAAGAACAATCTCTGGAGGACTCTAAACAATCTTTATCTCTGTCCCAGAGCTGTGGCTAGTAAGCAAACCCTTCTCATCTACAGAGATCTGATAAAAGTTTCCCCAGCCCTGGAGTCAGTCAAGTATTTCACAAAATACAATTTTATGAGCTGATTGTTTCAGCTGAACTTGTATTTTGCAGCCACAATGTTACCAGTACCTCAGCTGTGATAATACTGTATGATTTGCTTTGTTACACTGAAGCAGCCATCCCAGCGGTCCTCACAGCTAAAGCAAACCAGACAGACAAAGAAAGCAGTCCGAAAAGATGAGTTTTGGGGAACATGTGGTCAAACGCAAACTAACCTAAATAGAAGGATTTTTCACTGAGGCAGCACAGATCAGTAAGATTCATTAATAAAGCAAGAAAAATAATGAATACAACTACTATATAGTTTTTAAAAAAGAAAAAAAAAGAAAGAAAACAAAACCAAAAAAAACCAACCATCTTTTGTGACCCCCTGAAAGCCCCCAGGGAAACATCTGCAGCAGTCCAACCTGACTCGGTGTGTGTCTATCATCAGCTGTTGATCTATTTCCATAAAAGCTTCTCAAGAACAGCTCTAAAACTGGAAATGAGTCCACTCTTCCACCCCTCAAGAGGAAACTCACCTTGGTCATTAGCACCTATTGATCAACCTTATTAAGGGTTGTAGATGTATCAGCTGTCCTCAACCATGATAAATGTCACAACTCAGTCCAGAAAAGCAGTTTAAGAACTCCACAATTTCTTAAGTTTCAAGATGGAATTGAGGTCTCCAAACATGAACTTTTCAATAACTGATTCCCAAGTGGCTATCTGCTGAGAAGTAAACAAGATCTCCATTTGTAAGTGTTTGCAAACTGAAATGCAAGAGTTCATTTTTTTCTGCTTTTCTGTCCTGAATGTCTACTGCCACCAGCTGCAGTACCAGAATCTCTCACTGCTCCTGAAAAGTGACTGCACAGTGAAATGTACTCAGCTTCACGCTGCTGACTGAGAGCTACACCAACCTTTTTTTTGTCTTAAAATGGAAAAAAGAAACATGGATACTGCCTAACAAATTGTTTCCAGGTACGCAATTTTGTACCATGAAAACACGACAGCATATGCCTTGTGAAACCAAACATTTTACAACTTCCCTGCTATTTTGGGATCTGAAAATTCTATGAGAACTGAGGTTTGCTTTCAACAAAGGCTGACCACTACGCCTTTACTGCACTAAAAAAAGCAAACAAGTATAAAAGCAGTTAACTCTGTGGCTAGCATCTTTCTAAACTGTTGTTCATCTCTTTAAGGATTCTCAGTCACAACAGTACCAAGTAGGTCACAACAGGCCACGGCACAAAGACATGCTAATAATAGTCAAGTAGACGAACATATTTGTCAGGAAAATTAAAACCATATTTAAGGGGAAATACAATAAAAGGAAAAAAAAACCTACTCCACGAAACCCACTGAATTAAGGAAATCTTAGCATTAGCACAAATCACCTACAAAATAGCATTGCATTTTGCTTTGCATTAAGTTAGCTCATTCCTCCAGCTAGCAGGGGTATTCGTCACATTAAGTAAGATACAGCTGGTAGCATCAGATAAGCTCTTGATTAGCACTTAACACCTTTCCACAGCCAGATTCTGAAAACTTCAGTGCTATTTCAGCTCTTCAGACCACTGTTAAACTCACCTGACTACAAAAGGTAGTGTGACATGCAGTCAACTTCCCTTAAACATTAACTACACCATTTTCTTTCAGAAGAGGAAAGCACCTCTAAACAGAATCTGTATAAACAGATGCTTTAAATTTTGCTACCCAAAAACATTTCTCTAGCACCAGCATGAAATGCAACTTAAAAAAGCTACAAGGATGATATGCAAATAAAACAGTAGCATGTATGCACTGTCGTTAATTCAAACATCAAAATTATTGATACTCTAGGACTGCAATTGTGCACAGGGATGTCCATCTTCATTATAGCATAAGAAAAGATGAACTCTATGTAACAAAGTCATGGACCACCAGTGAAGGAGAGGCCTCAGCAAAGTAGAACAAACCTTCTGAATCCAATATGAATAAGTGACGTTACTGCTAAACAGCACTTCCAGATATATCTTAAACAATGTTGTCACAAAAGCAACAATATTCCTTGTCCCTGCAACTGTGTGTTTATGGCCACGGGTCACCTGTTTCTTCAGATGTAAAGTATTTCTCAACTGACTTATGTGTTCCTTAAAACAATGAATGATCAATTTCTTACTATATATTTTCTCAGGGCAACTCTTGAGAAACAAAACAAACGGGAACCCCCAAGTAATAAAATTTCGAGAAAGGATCAGATCACCACAACTGTGGCACCAGGCTTCTTGAGAGCAATTTAAAAAAAAAAAAATCTCAGTAAGGGAAAAGAGAATTGCATCATGTCAATTCTACCTCCAATAATAAAAGCTTGTGGTTTGGACAAACACCAGATTTTAAAATTTTACTGAAAAAAATTAAAAAAAAAAAAAAAATCTCTATCTAAACTGAAGTTGTATCCATGTGTGAGGTTAGGACATTTCAGCTTTTGTACAGCCAGTGTCCAAGGCAAACCCTGGTTTCAGTTTAGAGCACCTCTGATGCTTAGGCTGCTTGAACATCAGCATTAAGACCAATTATTCCTTTTTAAAGAAAGAAGAAAAAAAAAAAGAAAAAAGGAAAACAACCCAATAAATCAAGTAGAACCATCAAGGACAGTCAATGAGGAAAACCTGTGGAAATTTTGATATAGAGGTCCCAAAAACAATTAATCTCCTGACTGCTCTACAGCAACACCTGCTGATCATTGAGGATTTCACCCCTTTTGCTTAAAGTCTGTTCACGGGATACATGGCTAGCTGATAAAGGAGGGAGATTACTTTATAAAGTTGCTATAAAATATATACAGATTTTCTAGCTTGCAAAATCTCATTCATATTCTACTGACTAACCAGGATTCCCCTTCACTGAAAAGTTAATCTGTAGATTTAGCACCCTAAGGAAGAGCACAAGTCATTTCTGGTTGATGCCTGGAAAAATCTTGTACAGAAAAGAAATGGATAAAATTAGATACATGGAAAAGCACATTTTCACTGAAAGGGATGCCTTTTGGAGAATTCTGGCTAAGATTTACGGTTTCTGACCTATTACAAACTATAATAAAATAAAAGCAGAAGATAATTGAAAAAGTCTATTTTCTTCAAATCTAGGTAGATTAATAAATTTTGAAAAAGAAAAAAACAACTGCCCCAATTGCCCGAGCCTCTTTTCAGCTTGTTAAACAAAGCAGGATAAGCCACATATCCCCAAATAAACCATAAAAATAGATTGCTATTGATTTATCCCTTCCTAAAACATATTCCTTGAGAGATGTGAAAACAAACCTAATATAACAACTACGACTGTTGGGATAGGAAGTTTAGAATATATATTTTTAACTTGCACTTTGCATTTCCTACAATTCAATACCTGATCTATAAACATCCATTAGCATATGATTAGTAGTTCAATTTAAAGCCATCTTTGCACAAAAGCCTTTTTCTTAGGATGGTAACTTTGCCAAGTGCATCTTCAATCTACATGTGTGAATAATTTCTGCAGACAAGTAATAGAGACACTTGCTGTATTAGCATAATCAATACACAATTTACCGAGTTACCGAAACAGAACAGAAATAAAATGTGTGTGCCATTATTTCAGTACCTACAAATGACTGTAATTTCTGGAAGTATCTCTCCACTTTTCCTTTCTCCTCATGGCCACATAAAAACCAAGAGGACATTCATACTGACACCATCTACAGGTAGATATTAAGTATGATTAGACAGATTAATCATGTAGCAGAAGGCAAATTTAAGAGCCAGTTGCAGAGGGTGTTGAGTATCCTCTAAATCTATTAAAGTCAATGGATTTTAAAGATGTTTCACACCTTGCAATAAGGTGCTGTGGAAATATGTCTCCACAAGGGTTCAGTCAGGATACAAAACTGAAATTAAAGAAATTACAGAGAAATATTAAATGCAGGATCACATGTCCATGAATCATCTGCTAGGGCTACACCTTCTCTCCCTAAGTGCCACTGGCACTCTAAGACTCACCTTTTAGACTCTTCCGGCCAGCATATTGCAAGCACAGGATTTCACACTTGGCTATGCCATATGTAAGCAGCAATTCAGTGAGTGACTTCAGGAAGTCAACAACCATTTCAGAATGCTTCATAATGGCCTTTAAGAAAATTGTCACTCATAAAAGTCCAGAACTACTAAGAAAATATTGTTTTCGGAACAACTCCACCTAGCATCAATTCACGTCTATCAGCTACTAGCCTGAACCTGATTACCAATTTGACTGTATATCTTCCCAAAGACTTTAGAGCTAGAAGAGTTGGAAAAAGAAATGCACTGGCATATTAACACTTCAAATATCTACATTCCAGAACTCCAATGAAAATTAGTTCTGTGTGTAGCCACAACTTCAAAAAATCCAATTAATCATATGCATGAATATTTATATGTCAGATTTGTTTTCCTTTGTGCTGTGACATACCCCCTTTCCTATTTCTATTCCCTCCCAGCATTGTAACAATATTTTCTTAACACTGGAAATTATTTTCCTTGAAAGATTCCTGTTATATAAAGCATTCTTTAGTCTTCCATTTGCTTTTTCCAGAAGACAAAGTCCCTCATAGCACTCGTATTTTTCACTCCTCTCTTTAGTCTATCCCAACACTGAGCTTGGGTTTTTGTTTTTTTCCCCTAATGTTCTTCTTGTAGAAAGACTGAATTAGGAGTTCCCAATTAAACTGCAGTGGTTGGAAAATATTATTCTTATGCTAAAATAAAGTATTTTCCTAGGCAGCACATAAACATAAAAGTAATAAATACACTTAAGTGGAAAGAAATTGTGCTTAAGAAATCCTTTGGATATTCTTCCAACCCTTGATCTCAAGGGTGACAGTATCCAAATGTGACAGCCTAAAGACGTCCAGTTTTACATAACACTATGTGCAGAAAAAGCAGAAGACGCTCTTTCCAGCAGCAGAGGGATAATTCTAAACCCCAAAGCTGGAGGGGATATATTTTTCTGGATAGTGAGGTAATAGATTAGTTAATCCTGCCCAGAATGCTAACTTTGCCTCCCTAATCATGCATCCTTGAACAAGGTTAAACTACACTCATATTTCTATTGTTTAAGTAAACTAATAATGTTATATTTTAAAAAGTACTTTTCTCCAAAGAATCTTAGAGCTTTTATAAACCTCAGGTAAATTTCAGACATCCCTAAGACTCTAGCATGCAATGTAACAGATTATAATAGATCTCTGAGTCAAACAGAGGACCACGGTGAGAATTAACAAAGCAAGAGGGAATCTCTCTGGGAGTTAATTCTTAGTATCAGGGTCAAGACTTTCAGCTGTTTTGTGGATCAACTATTCCACCTCCATTCCTGACAATGTGTCTGTGGGCAGCCAGTCCATTTTGGGTGGAAACAGAAGTTAGGAGGCTAAGAAAAATTTTAAGCCTAATTACCAAAGCTAGTACTTAACATGAACACATTCAGATTCCTCTCAGTACACTGAAGCTATGTATCACCTAAGCTTTCTTACTCAGAGCGACATAAATAAGAATTTCTGATACTCCTACAGACCTGTATTTTCAACTTTGCTTAGAAAACAGGGAATTCATTAAACGCTGTCTACAAAAGTCGCAACTCAGCAAGAGAGAGCAATTTGAATCCAGCTGATGCATGGCTCACAGAACCTCAAAGTAACCAATATTACACAAGTCTGAAGACAGGTGATATAAGGAAGGGCTACGAGGACTTACAGTAAAGGTTTCCGTAGACGATCATTGCCTTTGAAAGTTAAGTCATTTATTTATGTGACTAAAATGAGACACTTAAATTGAGGAGTTTAGGCTGTCTGACACTGCTCTAGTACCAAAACAAAATACAGCTGCATGCTTTAGCTGTATTATCTGAGTCAAAAAAAACCCAACACCAAAAACCTACCTCCTTTCAACCGAGATTATCCCTGATTTACCAAAGATCTCCATCTATTGTATACCAGGGTTTTATAAGTTTATTTTTGATCCCCCAAACTCTCTGCTCTATTCTAGATGACTTTCTATCATGTACAACAGCTATATGGCCTATATCCACAAATGAGCTTAGAAGCCAAAAAACTTGTGCAGGGACACTGCATCTAAATTGTCAGCAGTTCTGCTCAGATACTACTCAGGTCAGGTAGTGTCTATGGTTTTACCATCAAAGCTTTCTCACTGCTGTGCAGCCCAATGTTGAAATCAAACTGAAGCCCCACCACTGCTGGACAGTGGAAGATTAAATATTCTCCTGCCTGCCCTGGATTTGGATGCTGTCTTATGGGCTGGTTCTTCAGAGTTCATATACCCTTCCCTTGTCACTGCAAGACACTGGCAGAAAATGTTTGGGTTGAAACACATATTCCTTTCCCCCTCTTGCCCACACCCACTAGTTAGATCACTCACCCAGGATGTGGGTGGCACCAGTTGAACTTTCTCCTCTGTCAGAAGGATTTGTACTCACACCGTGAGCTTCCTAACAAAGAGCACTTACCCTCAGACTTGAGGTACACTCATTCATTGCTGTTGAAGCTGCCATATCTCATCTACAATACTCACTGAACTAGAAAGAAGGAGAATTAGCATGATGCTTTATCCTTGTGGTTACGGCACTCACATGGCAAGTGGGATATGTGGACTCCAGTTCTAGTTTCACTGAAATAATTCATCAGAAGAAATATTGCAGACCTGGCAGATCGGGACCCATGTTTTCTCTTGCTTCATAGTACTCAAGCCTTTAGAGCCATGAGTCTCATGTATGAATGCTTTTTGTCACTCCGTTGTCCAACAAATACTTAATTACACTTTTGAAAAGGGAAACTTCATCGACAAAAATAACAGGGCAACTCACACTCATAGCACAATATGTTGCTACGTAATGACTGATGTTCTCCCAGTGAGATACAGATTCAAACACCTTTAGACAAAGCACAGAACAGAACTCCTGCCTCTAACATTTTAGCAGAGCAAATAATGTTCTCTCTTCAGCAAAGGGGAGAGGAAGAGCAGCAGTACACCACCTCAGTTCCTTCTAATCTGGAAGAAAGGAACCTATTCCCTTATCTCCAAAAAGTTGGGTCAGATAAGTCACTGCTATGAGATATCCTATTGCACTAAGAGAGAAATCCACGTCTAAAATAGGGGAGAAGCTAAGACACACTATTATTTCCGAGTTTTTCCTAACGTCTCCTTAAAATAGTTCCTAGTCAACAACATTCATAAACCCCTAATCACCTGCAAATTATATAAAGAGTCCAAGAGCCCAGTGCAATGTGACTATCCCACTAGGCAACCAGTCACCTATAAACTAAACATGTCTGCACTAATGTCTTGCAGTATGCAAGGCCTTATTTTTTTGTACCCAACCTTAAAGGTTTCTGACCTTTCTTCACAGACTTACATTTGCATCTGACAAGCATGTCTTCTACTCAACAGATTCACCAGAAATTGCAAACCTAATCTGTTCCTATGCTCTAGCTCCTTATAAGTCACGTAACACAAACCCTTCCCAGTCAGTGGTTGCATGCAGAGACCAATACAAACCCATTTCCTCCTCTCATCTTCAGAGTGAAAATGTTACATTAAGCATGGATCTTGACATCCTGTTGTCCTGGAACCAGTGAATCAGAAAGTTCCTTCCTCACAATTGTATTCTTTGGAGGTGGAAAATAATTAACTTCCCCAACCCCTCCTCCTTCCTACTGCCACTGTCAAAGTTAGAAATTCACTTGACTCTGAAAAAAAACCCCAGCCATCATAATTTGGTGCCAGAGAAAGTTTTGTTGATCAAAGCATAGCCTAGTCTTCCCAAATACACTGTCTCACTACATCACATCATCTAGTCCAGCAACACAGCAAGTATTTTATTTTTGTTTTTAAAGTTCCTTTCAAGAAGTGAATGAATCAATAACAGAAGTTGAACTTGACAGGTCACCAAAAAAAGTGAACAGAAAAATAAAACTAGAGAATCAATTATCAACAAATTCATTGTTTGGAATATATTTTGCCAGCAAAACACAACCTAAAAATAGTATGGGTACAACAAGTCTCAGGGACTGTATACAAAAGCCATCTTTTGTATAGTTAACCAGGTACAGTTAACCAGGACATTTAGATTTAGAAGTGCTCTAGCTTTTCCACACTCGACTGGAACACCAAGCATCTGTATAAGAAGTTAGGAGATCAGTTTTGCATTTGTGTTAAGTAAGGACAAAATTCCTGGTTTAGGTTATTGCTTTGCACGAGAGAATAAGCTCTCCAAAAATGGGGTTTGGGACAGAGGGAAAACACTGATAGTCCACACTATCAACATTCCATCCATTTGTCCCTGGGACAAAAAGGTGTTCTGCTTCAACTGTTTAACTAATGACTAGCGCTTCCAAATTTGTAAGACGGTTAACTAGTTACTGACACTGTATTTTTCAAGAACCACAGCAAGCCCATTTCAATTAAAGAAGGGGGGGGGGAAGTCGATATACCAACAGGTATATATAAAACTTTAAGAAATCTTGAAGGACTAGAAGTCCTAACCTTCCAAAGAAAAATTGCACCTAATGGTACCTTTAGTTAAAAGTGAAAGTATCAGTCGAATCACTTACTGAAAAAACATCCCTCTATCTTACTCCCATGACAAAAAGAGGAGGAAAAAAATACAATGAAAACAAGCCCCCAAAATCTAAAATTTCATTGGGCTTTAATTGTGTAGAATTTTAAGTAACAACCCTACAACTCTTTTGAGTACACATTATATGAATTCAACTGTACAAAGAACAGTTGCAGTATGACATGCACAGCATCACTCTAGTTAAATCAAAATCTAAGACTCAAATGTGCACACCCCAGAAGAACATGTATAACCTAGACTAAATCCTGACAAGGAGGTGGAAAATAATCTTCTCTGTCTTTTTTGTAGTAATTACACAGTATAGAGGGAAAAATACGTGTCTGAAACTAAAGGAACACAAAGTGGGGGCGGAAAAAAAGCATGACCAGTGTTAACTAATATTCTAAATATGGAAGACAACTGTCCTGGTTCAAAAATCCACTGGAAGAGGGCAATTTTGTGCAGTCTTACTAATGTGTGCACAGAAGAACATAAAGCAGATTTTTTTGGAAAGTAGGAGGGCTGAATGAAAATGCTAATTATAACATGTTGTAATAAGGATACCCCCAAGATCAGCCCTATCTTTTTTGCTACAGCATAGTCCCTAGGCATATGGCTAACTACTCCTTGATCATTATCCCGGCTAAAACTAAAGCTACTGAAGTTTCAGAGACTCATATCTAACAGAATTTCTTTCATCTCTAATAACTGCTTAACTAGCATAATTACTCATACTTGAGGTGAAATAGAACCCAAGTTGTCTAAAATTAAAACAAAAACAAACCTCACCACCTCTTTTGGTCTTTGCACATCCATCTTTTGTCAGAATCCTATGCCAAATGTTGCATTATGATTTAGAAGTATTTAAAAGCCTCTCTTGTGCTGTCCAACTCTTATAAAGACAGTAACTGGAAAACTGTAATGCTTTGTAGTAACATGCTGCAAAATGTATTTGAAAACAGACATGTACATTTTTACAGCATCAAATAAAACAGGTCAAATTCTTTGTAGATCTGTATGTTGTCCCTTCAGGGAAATATATATATATATATGTACATACATATCTCACAGTTCCGATTTAAGTGAAATAGTGCATTTTCCCAACCCCAACTGGGACTGATTCTGAGCTCAGGTAGCCCTGCAGGAACCAATGGAAACTCTAAAATAGAGCTGGGAAAAAATACTAAGAGGTTGTCTTAAGGTATTGGCATTTATACTCTACTTTATTCAAGCTAAAAAGAAACCCTCCAAATATCTTATTTTCATTGTTTTACACAGGAAAAAAAATATTGAATCCATATGGTCTGCACAAAATGTTAACAGTTTTTCTAGATCTTTTCCTCATGTACAGTTATTCAAAAGGAATTTTTTTTTTCCAAAATGTGCAAGTTTGAAAATATTGCATCGTGTTTCAGAGTAAAGAATTCAGAGCAATTAAACAAGTTGTAAATTAGACAGAATGAATTATAGAGCAACATAAAGCCTTTCAAGACATCTTAGATCATGGCGGATAACGTTATCCTACACATGTTAGATAAGTGCCTCCATTCTGACAGCTCCTCTTGTTACACAAGTTAACAGCAACTCAGGAAAACAAAATCAAACCAGTCCAAACACACAGCGTTACTAAAACCTCTTAATGTTATCTTTGTCACAAGATTTCACCTTTCTGTAAACTAGCAGTAACTGTTTAGATGTTCTCTCCTAATAGTCTCTAATCCCGAGCAGCAGACAATGATGGTCAATATAACTCATGCTGGCCTCAGAAAGGACTGGCCAGCATTACTGCAATCCTACCTAATCAAGACCATCAATATCACTATGCATTGCCAAAGTCAATGAATATTACTAAAGTTTAGGGATGTTTTTGTTGTTACGGATTTTTTTAATACATAAAGAACCTGGGGCATGCTTTGGCAAGTCCAAAAGAGAACACTATAAATAGCCTGCATTATAAAAAGATGCTAATCTTAAATCCTCTTTGTCATTTGTTTTTTTTTTCATGTACTCTTTTATGTTCGGTATCTTAATTTTTGCCCTTTTTTAGATGGCCAAATAGAAGCCAGCAATTCACTCATGCATCAAACAGATGTTTTTGCTTTTCAGGCCAAATGGAATCTTATGAATTTTTTTGTTCCCTCCCTGTAAAATGATGATGCCAAAATAACACAGTTCCTGAAAACAGCCCGTTCAGAAGAAGTTCTTTGGACCGCTAATACTGAAACTTTAAGTCAAGTTCACAGAAATCATGCCAATACTAATTGCTGTTTTTGTTTATGCTGGATTGATTATAGTCTAATCAGCAGACAATCTCATGACTTTCGAGTCTAGTCCATGCAATTTAGAAGCCAGGGAGGCTTGAGGCTGAAAATAAACATTCAAATAGTTGACAGATACAGAGAAATGCAAAGGCTACTGTTGGAAGGGGATCCGAATGTCAAATTCTCTCTGAACTATTGCTGCTATTTAGTAACATTTTTGTTTTAATCCACTACTATTCTACCTTCCTTGGTACTACACCACACAACCTGCACCTCTGTATGAGAAACATTCTTTCATTTGGAATCTATGATGAGGAAACAAGTCACATCAAAACACAGGTACACTTACTCAGTCTGCCGATATTCTGCATGAATTGAGATGCAGTTATAAATTTATTCAGGATGGAAAGAGTACCTAGGTTTCCTCAAAAAGAGGGAAAAACCTTCAAGAGACACTCTGGGCTTGGCAAAATATTTCAAGATACAAGCCTTCTTTAAGCAGAGCATGGGTATGTAAAATACAGCTGATGAATGCTTCCCTCTCATCTTTCTAGGAACTAACATTCAGAAATTTTATTTCTGCATGTAAGATACAAAATTACAATGAGTAAAAATTAACTTTTAAGTAAAAACAAAGTACTTTTTTTTCCCAAAAAGAAATCACTTCCAGAGATCAGCACTTCTACTAAACATGTGGAGCTGTACTAGTTTCCTAGTGATGGCTTACCTAACAACTGCCATTTCAGTGATTTTTCACAGGTGACTTTAGCATAATGAATATTACCTGGCTTTAGTTTAGAGAAATCTGAGTTTAACATTTAGTAGGACTATATTTTCATTCATTTTTTTTATAAAGAATACCTGGTTTTCTTTGCAAGTGACTATATTTTTGTAACTTTTTTTTCTAAACAAACTTTCTCATCAAAAGCCGGTAGTAAGGGCAAAGGAAAAACCTCAAGCCCTCCCAAAATTAAAACCTCATAAACCAGAAAGGAAGGAGGGGGGAGGCAGTCAGTAACCTAAGGGTGATATCTCCAAAGCATGCCAAGTCACAAAAAAAGGTTTACCACTCAAATGGCCAAGTCAAACAAGATAAAAGAAGCTGCTCTTCCCCCCCACCCCCAACTCCTGCTTTCTCATCAAGGGGGTCTCTAGCATGGTTCTACTTAGGGAATGGCACTGCCCTTAGGTGTTAGGAATTTAAGGAGTCATAACAATTGCCCTTCCTCAATACCCTTCATTTGCACAGTGCCTCTTTTGGGGCTTGTACACGGGTATCATATCTCCGACTTCTCTTTCCCCACCTGCTTTTCTCTGGCTAACCTCCCTCCTTCACCGAATGCATTAGGTGATTTTGATCAGGTCAATGATACTTAATAGATTTTTTTCCCAGAAACTAGCCAAGGAAATGGGATAAATTAATCAGTAGAATGAAATATAGGTCAGGACTGATGAGTTTGATGCAACTGATCCTTCCCCTGCCTGGAAGAACCCAGCAGCTGAACTTTAATTCCTCCTTCCTAAAGTAAAATAAGATATTCAAATTACAGGTTTTCAGAAAGTTAAGCAATTCACTCTCCTTTTGAGACCTTTTTTTTTTCCCTACAAACCTGCAGTATCCTGCACACAGACAGTGTTTTTCACAGAAAATAATTACAATCTTATTTTTCCTTGGAATGCTGTTTTTATTATTCTTAAATTATAAGGGATTTATTTAATGTTAGCCATGCCTATTTTCTTTCCTAGGTCCAAATCTGAGATGCACTCTTCACCAAAAGCTGGGGGACAGTCAGACTGAAGTTGGCAAGAAACCAAAACAGGGAAGAAAAAAAAAGAAAAAAAAGGAAAGATAGAGAGAAATAATAATAAAAAAAAAGGAATGCAAACAGAAACCAGGATAATTCAAAAAAGCGTATTTTCAAGAAATAGAAGAAATTTAGTCATTAGCGAGTTCTTAACACCCACCATTTCAGATGAACATTAGTTTCATGCATTCAATATAAAAAGCTCAATTGTCATTTTGTTTTAATGTATTTACCTGCCTTGTATCAGTATTCCCCTAAGATATAAGTTCCAAATTAAGTTATCAAAAGTGACAGACATATCAAAAATATCTCTTATATCTTCCCCCCAGAAAGGGTTGCTAAGTACATGACAAATTGGAAATGTAATGTGTAACTCCATATTTTATTTAGATGTAAAACAGCACTCATGAGTTTAAATAACTCATTTACATACATTCAAAGAATAGTTTTTCAAATAAGCTATTTAAAATACTGTTTATTTTTATCTGCAGAAATACATTTTGTACTGACTAAATCAGTAATACTTAAAAAATAAGGAATTTAAATAAGCACTGCATTGGAGGTACAGTCGAAATTCCCCTTACTTACAGCTTCTGTTTGTTCACTAAAAATGAAGATGTAGTAATTGATGGGCAAACTCTTATCCATGAATTTAAGTGCTATGTCTATGCAAGCATCTTTTAACTTCTCAGATGAATTGCATTATTGGCCCTTTCAGAAATCGTACAATCGGACTGCTTTCAGAACACTATTACTCCACTCAGAAACTGACATGATTCAAGAAAAATAAAACAGGGAAAATGAAAGAGATATTTGAACAAAGGCCACCAAGAATGATAACCTACTCCCCAAAGGTAATTACTGCAGCAATAATTACAGATGATGATTGATTTACTGCCTGGTTTTAGTTGAAAAACAGTAAATAAGACTCTGCAAAGAAATCTCTATCATCTCCATTCTGAACATTAAGTGGTTTTCTTAAGTCAGTAGTTTATGGACAGCAAATCCAAGCTACTCCATCTGAATCATACAGTCTTACTGTTTTCTCATTTTAGGTATTCTCAGGCGACTGGTACATAAGGCAGGCAAAGTCCATACCTCCACATAAAATGGAAGCTGTATCTTTTGTTTTAAATTAAGTGTGATGTTTACAGGAAGATATTTGAAACAAGCCTTCACTCTGTAACACATGTAACAAATCACCAAGAATGAAACATGTCCAATGTCTAACAGGAGAACAATTTCCTCTACTTGCCAATTAATTGAATGAACCTTTATTCCTTTGCACTTAAATACTTGGAGGTCTAAGACT